>NC_056745.1:1374833997-1375003997 GCF_019279795.1 Protopterus annectens | reverse complement strand
ACAATGGTGGTATCCTCTGTGAGATATGTCTGTCCCTTTAAACCATTCTGTTGATGTTGCAGAAGAGGTTTAGATCCCTACACATGGCATTTTGGATGCCATTTGACTTGCTGATGTGAAGTAAATGGGTTGGAGGATGCTTTGTATGTCAGACACAGGTCACCTCTTAGCAATCTGTAGGATACTGAGTATAATTACAGGGCTTTGAATCGGTCCCTGTAGGACATGCTGTTTGGACCTTGTATCCTTTTAATAAGGTACCTTTCTGGGTGCTCCAGTTGTTGCATCTGTCTGAACAAATACAAGCCAAAGAGGGCATTATATTCAATGCCTGCCCTAATTAGTGCTGAGTAAAGTTGACAATGACATCTCTAGATCTAGACACAATACCTTTGTTTATAAGCTATGCATGGTAGAAGTATTTTCCAACAATGGACATATGTTGGTCAAAAGTTAGGTCACTGCCCACATCTTCTTCTTCTTCTTCTTTCGGCTGCTCCCGTTAGGGGTCGCCACAGCAGATCAACTGTTTCCATTTCTTCCTGTCCTCTGCATCTTGCGCTGTCACACCAACAACCTGCATGTCCTCTCTCACCACATCCGTAAACCTTATCTTAGGCCTTCCTCTTTTCCTGTTACCTGTCAGTTTTATCCTTAGCATCTTTTTCCCAATGTACTCTGCATCCCTCCTCAGCAAATGTCCAAACCAACGTAATCTTGCCTCTCTGGCTTTGTCTTCAAACCTTCCAACCTGGGCTGACCCTCTAAATATACTTATTCCTAATCCTGTCCATCCTCGTCATACCCAGTGTAAATCTTAACATCTTCAGCTCTGCCACGTCAAGCTCTGACTCCTGCCTTTTTGTCAATGCCACTGTCTCCAACCCATATAACATAGCTGGTCTCACTACCCCTTTGTAGACCTTGAGCAAAAAACGCTGACCAGCAACTGCAACCAAAAGTTCCCAAAAGCTGTAAATCCAATAAAACCTCCGCTCGGACAATGAGGATAGCACCAGAACTTTATTCACAAAATTCAAAAGCATGTAAATAATCCAGAGTCAGGTTAAGCGCTTTCATCCGCAATGAAGGCAGATTTCATCAGAACCAGTGACTGTAACATAATACACTCCTTATAAAGCAGTTTAGGCGCCAAAAACTAAATACAAAACAATGCAATATAAAATTTGACACTAATACAAATGTCTAATGTGTTAAAAAGTGGCTAGCGTATTTTAAATATATTTGCTGAAGATAAAACAATGAGTTAAATAGTGCATATTTACGTACCTAGATGCACTAACCAACAATTGTAAGAACTGTCAAGAAAAAGTGACAGTGATGAAGGAAAAAGTGTCAGTGATAAATAGTAATAAATATAATAAATATGATAAATATAAATACATTGATGAATTGTAAAACATAATGATGTAGGAAACAATATAAATATACAATATCAAAATATTGAAATGTTTAAATAAATGTGTTTATCAATAATTATGTATAAATATAATGGATGTAAAAGTGATTAAAATGTTTAAAATATTTAAAAACATTGTAGCATGTTTATAAACTTAACGTGGAAAATGAGAATGTTGAACTAAGCATCTAATAAAAGAAAGGGTTTAATGCTGATAAAATCATTAAGCCCATGACAAGTAGTAGCGTCACATAGTACTTGCCTATAAGTTATAAGTTACACTGCTCTAGGGGGTAATTGGAAAACATATCTTGCCTTGTTGGAAAGCAAGTGGCAAATACTATGTGACGCTACTACTTGTCATGGGCTTAATGATTTTATCAGCATTAAACCCTTTCTTTTATTAGATGCTTAGTTCAACATTTTCATTTTCCACGTTAAGTTTATAAACATGCTACAATGTTGTTAAATATTTTAAACATTTTAATCACTTTTACATCCATTATATTTATACATAATTATTGATAAACACATTTATTTAAACATTCAAATATTTTGATATTGTATATTTATATTGTTTCCTACATCATTATGTTTTACAATTCATCAATGTATTTATATTTATCATATTTATTATATTTATTACTATTTATCACTGACACTTTTTCCTTCATCACTGTCACTTTTTCTTGACAGTTCTTACAATTGTTGGTTAGTGCATCTAGGTAAATATGCACTATTTAACTCATTGTTTTATCTTCAGCAAATATATTTAAAATACGCTAGCCACTTTTTAACACATTAGACATTTGTATTAGTGTCAAATTTTATATTGCATTGTTTTGTATTTAGTTTTTGGCGCCTAAACTGCTTTATAAGGAGTGTATTATGTTACAGTCACTGGTTCTGATGAAATCTGCCTTCACTGCGGATGAAAGCGCTTAACCTGACTCTGGATTATTTACGTGCTTTTGAATTTTGTGAATAAAGTTCTGGTGCTATCCTCATTGTCCGAGCGGAGGTTTTATTGGATTTACAGCTTTTGGGAACTTTTGGTTGCCTTTGTAGACCTTCCCTTTCCAGGTCACTGCCCACATAATTTCCCAAAAAACAAACAACTGGGAAATCTCTTTGAGGAATATTGTCAGTGTGGCAGTTTCTTGTGGTACATGATTTCCAAAACTAATCAAAAATGCATTTATTGTATTTAGTTTCAGACCATGATTTTGACACCAGTTATTAATTTGAGACAAATCTTCCTTCTGGATGGCTAAGTTATTTGGAGATTCAGTATCTGCTCCTAGCTTACAGTTATCTACAAAGTTAGTCAGCCAGAGCCCTTTACTATTGGCTTTTACTTCAGAAAAGTATGTGCCAAACAGGAGAGGTCTCAGCACAGAACCCTGGGGTTGTGCATTTCTTTTTCTCATTTTCTAAACTGCAGTATTAACAGTTTAGTGCTAATATCAAAATTGTATAGGACAGTTAAATTATAACCTTGCATTTTCTGATACAAACATTGGATGCTATTGGGAGGCATACTCTAAACTCCAGTACTTTGACCATTGCACAGAAACATACAGAATATGTTTACAAATGGTGGTAAAGTAAATGCAGTTATGCCTGTAAATGCATTAATATTACCAGGTATCACTGCAATACCTTAATTTAGTTTTTGATTTTTCATCTTCAGCTCTCCACTCCAGTGCATTACTGATAACATTATCTACCCCCTCATTGTAATGTCATTTACACCTTAGTCCACCTTATAAGTCCTCTCCTACATAGTCATATTTTTGGACAGGAAATATGACTACACATGTTTCAACACACTGATCTGTTTTGCATTGTGTTAGGTCTGATGATTTTTATAATTTGCAGTAAATCTACTACAGAAGCGACAACACAACAATTTTAAATGACGAGGTTGAACGTTTGCTTTCTGCAGCTGTTTGTCAACTAGCCAGGACCACCATTGCCTGTACCCACTTAATCTCTACCCTTCTCTATGCCTCGCCTATATATACAAAACTATATAAAAACAACAACAACAAGCTAGCAATCTCCTACAATAATGTTGCCAGATTTGCAACTGGGTCTGCCCTTCGAGCCCATCATTGTGATAATCTTAAACAGCTAGGATGGCTAGAACTGCCAAATACAATACTATTCAACCAGTTAACAGTTGCCCACAAGATCCTGCACCAGCCTACTAACACACCAATACTTACTAACCTAATCACCCCCTATAACAACCTCAAGACCCTACGCTCATCAAACAAATTACTTGTACAAATAGGTAAAGCTAACATCTTGGCTGGTGACTCCTTGTTTGCCAATACTGTGGGCAAAACCTGGAACTCCCTCCCAAAAGAACTAACCACCCTTACCTCAACAAAACTATTTAAATGCAAATTGAAACCATACCTTAAATCACAGTGGCTATGCCCTTGTTCTAACACTGACTAACTATCTCTATTTTCTCAAAGTATTTATCTCCATACCTGTATAAACTAGTTACTGTTCTGTTAACTACTAAGAGAGTGTATATAGCTACCTACTTTTCTGTTAACTACAAAGAAAGTATTCTCTTATATAAAATTTTTATTAGCGAAATATTTGAATGGCTACCATAGCTGAAATGTACCATGATTCTGTTTACAGAAATGCAACACAATTTAATGAATGGGATGATTATCTGTAAATTTAGCTATAGTTGTAAATGTCTCATATTATAAATGATACTGTGTTTTTGTTTGTTGGAGATTTTCTCCCCGGGCCACCACTGAAAATGGACATATATCCAGTTGAACTAGCCTGGTCAACAAATGTAAAATAAAATAAATAAATACATTTTTGTGAAGATTTTATTTTAGTTTTCCAGGTTCTTATAATGTTCAACTATACAGCCAAGCAGAAAAATTGCATACAACACAGAAACAACAGAAGGCTAGTAGAAAAATAAATTTATTAAAAAAACACTAATAATAATAAAAACTCTCACAAAAGTTTGTAGTGCTTTAACATAGTACTCTGCATGATTATATAAGAACAAATAATTAGAAATCCAGTTTAGATAGAAATAAAAGCAGATAAACTCCCATCTATTAAATCAAGAATCATTAACAAAATACAGGAAATGTAAGTTTGCTCAAAGCTAACCAATTTGTTGTACCAATAAAAAAAGACAAGTCAGTGACTACTGATGTGGATACTGGAAGTGATATAATTGTTATGAGCTAGCAGAAGTGTAAAGAAGTAAATACTACAGTTTTACAACAAGGAGATCGTGAACCAAAATGTATATGGGAAATCAAACAGTGGAGTGGCTGACATAATAAAAGTTTATTGAAAAACATGAAAGCGTTACCTTTGATAGCAAATGAAGATGCTGGTCCTGGCCTAGGTAATAGAATCTTGTTAAAAAAAATTCATTTAAACTTGAGGGAAACACATAAACTCTAAAAGTCTAACCAAGAGGTTGTATTACACATGCAACTGTATATATATATGAAAAAGAAATGAGGGCTCCCTACAGAAATGTCAGGACTCACACTGCCAAGTTCTAAAATACTGAAAAACGATTGAAAATAGAGGAGAAGAGTGAATCTTAAACATCCGTCTTCTTCTTTAAACGTGTTCTTTGAGGTGGCAAGCCCTCCCCTGCAACCCATGTTGTGGGAGACAAGCCCCCACCCCCCAACTGTCCATGAATATCAACTCTAAGATTGCTATATCTCAGAGAAAGGGGAATATTCTGAGAAATGTCAATCTTAAACTTATATTTAAGTATGGCTTTTCAGTCATTCAGTCTTAACATTTGGGGACTCAGCATTCCAAGTCCTGACATTTTAAATGATTACCAGAATTGAGACGGTTTAAAGTAATAAAAGATATTACTGATACTCCAACAGATACCACATCAAGATTTTCTTCAGACTCAGATCATTTCCTTATATGTGTAAAAAGGTAGAAGAAGAGGAAGAAGAAGATGAAATAATTAGAAAATCAGGAGAGGAAATAATCACTCTTGTAAAAAAATTCAGAATGTGCAGCATCTGTGCTGAAATATTATAAAACTACTAGACTGTGATGAGATCACACATTAACATTTAATCAAGATTATGTACTCAACATAGATCCAATCTCAAACCCAGTTTCAGCCACTTCTAGACTTGGGGATCCTCTGCTCAGACTCCTCCTCTTACCTAAAATACCCTCCTGTACCCATGATTACTCCAGATCGAGTTTGCCCCCTACTGCATGACACAGTCATGGTTAAAAACACTGAAGAAAACAAAATTATGCACTCCAATAGGACTGTCTGAAATACAGTACTGTTCTGGAGATGTAACAGTGCAATACCTAAACAAGGGCAAGTCATACTGTTATACCACAGGCACACTGCTAATAATGTATCATGAAATGGAACTGGGTCAGAGGGAGGGGAGTTGAAAAAAGATGGAAAAAGACACAGGTGTATCATTATGGTAAGTACATAACATTTGTAACTGATGTCTGTTCCATCTGTTCCTCAAAAAATGGAAAAGAGTCCCCAGTTACATAGCTCTCAAGGTTGTCTCATGGAAGAATCTTCCGAAAGACGGTTGAGCCAAAGACTGCCAAAGGCGGTATTATTCCTGGATAGCAAATTATAACAAGAAAAGAATGTGTGAATGTTAGAGCAGATGATAGCAGCACAAATATCAATTGAGGCCTTTGAACAGAAGGCCATAGAGGCCAAGGCAGATCTAGCAGAATGAGTCACGACAGGCATGGGGTCTGGATAGAATCAAGCCTTTCTCATTTTATATATATGCATATGGGTCTAGGACACATGCTTGACTAGCAAATGTCCGAATCACAAAACATTGAACACACATACATGGTGCTGTAGTGTGTCAGTTTTGTTTTATTACCAGTTTGGTGAACCGGTATTCACGAAAGTGCACTTTTGTTTAAGTGCACTTTCATGTAACTAGGGTTGTGCTTTTGCTTGTCGAAGAAACAAGCCTTTTACAATCATAAGTAGACCCATATATATATATATATATATATAGAGAGAGAGAGAGAGAGATTTACTTTAGAAGCTTAAAATACTGAAATATTGAAATTCAGTATTTCGAGCCCATAAAGTGGAATCCTGAAAACAACGAAACCTCAGAAGTGCAAAATTCAAAACCTCGCACACCGGAGATTTTGAATTAGCGCTTTTGGTGTTTCGCTGTGGTTGTGGATTCAGGTAAGTGTTTATTTGTTAAGGGTTTTGGGTAGGGGCTGTGGTGTGTGTTAGTGTGTTTTGTTGCTGTGATGTGTGTGTGCGCGGAGAATGTAGCTTGTGTGGTGGTGTTTTGCGTGTGTTTGTATGTAGTGCAACCTTGGAGTTAGACTATTTAAGTAGGGGGTGCTTGGGGGGTGCAGCCCCCCACACTGTGGGTGCAGGGGGGCTTGAGCCCCTGCTTTTATGTAGTAGAGAGCTTGTGTTTGTGTGTGGGGAGGACGGTTTGTGTGTGTGTGTGTGTGTGTGTGTGTGTGTGTGTGTGTGTGTGTGTGTGTGCGTGTGTGTGTGTGTGTGTGTGTGTGTGTGTGTGAAGTAGAAGCGCTAATTCAAAATCTCCAGTGTCTGAGATTTTGAATTTCGTGCTTCTGAGTTTTTGTTGTTTTCAGGTTTCAACTTTATAGCCTCGAAATACTGACTTTCGATATTTCAGTATTTCGAAGATATAAAGTGAATATATATATATATATATATATATATATATATAAAATATATATGTGCTTGGGTGTGTGTATGTGTACAAACTTATATATATATATATATATATATATATATATATATATATATATATATATATATATATATGTATATATATGTGTATAAGAAATACAGTCAGCTAACCATCTGACTAAGGATACTTTCAAAACTCCTTAACCCACATTAACTTTGAAAAAAGAGGCAAAAAGCTGGTCTGTTTTTTCTGAATGTTTTAGTCCAGTGGAGCTAAAAATATAGTTGTCAGTGCACATCCAGCAGATGAAGCATATATTCTCCTTTATTTAAACAATTTAGAAGTAAAACTAGTAGGTTGATGTGCTAATTAAGAGATGTCTCAGTAGCCACTTTGGATATAAAATATAGATTAGTACATAAAGACACCCTGTGCTTGTGAAAGAAAATGTATGGAGGCTTACATGACAGAGCTTGCAGTTAAGACACTCTCCAGGCTGAGTTAACAGCAACTAGAAAGGGTGTTTTCCAGCTCAAAAACTTCATGTATACTATGTCAGCAGGTTCAAAGGCACTTGAGTCAAAGCTTAGAGCAACATAGTGGTATCCCAACATGGGTGGGATCCATAAGTGGTAGTCAAAGTAGGAAGGTACCTCTCAACCAGGCAGTAGGGAGTAGAAACCATGTTCCCTTGGAAGAAAAGGTGTTTCCATCCTGTTAATTTCTGGGGAGTGTGTATTTAACCTTGTTTCTGAAAAGAGTCACAGCATCATAACAGGCATTGATAAAAGATGTCTTGAAGGGCTCCACAATGTCAAACAAGTGCATCCAAGCATGTCTCTTTATAGTAATGCCTGTACCTGTGGCTCTCAGAGTGCCCCACTTCTGCTGTATATCACATGCATAGATGCATTTGGTAGTGAATGAAGAGTAGCCAGCTGTAATTCCAGAGCTTTCCTGGCCTCTGCAGACATGGACCCCAAGACAGATTTAGAGATCTGTTTTTGTCAAGTCTCTCTGAAACCTTGTGGTATGTGTCAAATAATTCAATGACCTTTAGGCAAAAGTAACTGAAGCATAGACTCACTTCCCAAATCTATCCAAATCCTTAGTCTCTCGGTTATGAGGATGGACAGATGAGCTCTTCTTTTTGGTGGCCACCACCAGTACCATGGTGTCCACTGCTCATCCTTTGTTTCAGTACTGCCTATCTTTCAGAATGACAAGGTATTTATCCGGCATTGTTAGTGCAGATTCCATCATATCCGTTTCCTTCCATGCCTGCTGAGAGATTAGGTTAACCATCTTATCGGCAGGAGGGACCACCCAAGAAGTAGCTGAGCTGTATACAAAAGCCTCAAGAAACACTGACTCCTCTTGAGAGGGGGGCATTGAAAGACCTACCTCCTTTCTGTCTGAACAGCTCTAGGATCTCACAGAATGAGACATCCACAAGTGGTGATCTGGAGTATCCCCTCCTATCTTAAAAATCAATGTCTTCTGTGAGGGACTCCTGAGGGGAATCAATGTACCACCTTTTATATGAATGTCTCCTCAGTGGTAGGATGCTCCAGGGAGGACTCAAAAGAGCTCCCCCAGACTCTACCACAACATGCCATGAAGGAAAGGTTAGTTTGTTTTTGCTTTCTTGTATTTTGTATTGCTTCGTTGTCTTCTTCTGTTTTGTATATTGTGATTTATTTTATTTACACTGTGTTTTCCTTGTATTCTGCTTTTTAATTGCATGTTTAAATTAGGAAACAGACCACAGCTGTGTTTCTTGTGAGTAACACAGAAATTAAGTTTTCTCTTTCCCTGTCCCACCCTGGTGCTGTCTTTCTAGCTGCCTGCCCCTTATGTTAATTTACCCACGTCTCCTTCCTTCTCCTCTTTCATTGGGTATTGTGAGTAAACACAAAATTATCATTCTGTGAAATCACCCCCCTTCAACTATTTAAATTTATTACAGGATCACAGGATCATAGGACATTACTAGGCTTATATTTTGATCCTGGTGAGTGACAGAAGGAGCAGAGTGCATTGACTCCTAACCATTTTTGATTGAACATTTAGTGTATGCTTGACCTTACTGATTGGTATGATTGCTGTTCAAGGCATCTACTTGGAAAAGGCTACAACAAGCCTACAGACCCTTGCATCATCTGGGACAAGACTGTTGATCCACAAAAGGCATGTGGACTGCTTCTCATCTTGGGATTGGTGCCACTGTTTTCCTTGTAGTAAGAGAATAAGCAAAGGAGCATTATATCCCAGCAGCATAAAGCTGTGGTGAGACCAGCACTAATAGCAACTAGGCAGTAGCCATTCAGGTGAATCCCCTCTTTTCATCATTCTTGACAAACTAATTATTTCTTTTCAGTTACTACTGCTTGATTTGCTGCTGTCTAACCTAACTTCAGAATATTTGCCTAAATACTTCATCCATAAATCATCAGAGTCTACTTATTAGTTAAGCCTCAAGTGTCTGGCAGTGCCCTGCATAGATGCAGACACCTTGAGTTGATATTTTTCCTGTAAAAGCACCCTTGAAATTTCACCAATACCTAATTGCACACAGGACAACTGGTCTGAGTGAAAAGGACTGCCCCACGAGTTGCGAGCCAGATACTCCTGACATTAATTTATATTCTCACTCTAACCATCTAATCAATAAAAATGGTCTGTTGTCATGGATATGAACATACCTCTGAACTGTACAGGTTTTTGCAGAATGTCCAGAGTTTTACCTCATATGTTTGGTTTGTTTCTCATAAAATTTTAGTTTTCTGGCAAATTATTGACAAATCATTGAGGATTGAAATCGGGAAATAATGACAGACATTTGAGTTTCAGAATTCATACCCTTCAGAAAATGTAAGTTAATGCAAAATCTGTTGTCCTATCAACTTTCTAAGTTTGTAAGAGCAATATTTAAAAAATGTCCCTATTTTGGGGACTTTGCCCCCCCACCCCAATTATGTAATGCTTTATCCAGATTTCTTGCTCCAAGAGGTTAAAAGGTATGGATATGAACTTTTGTGCACTAACTCTGTTACCAGCTTGGTGGATATGGGCATTCTAAGGCAATGTGGAAATTCTCTCATGTTTGCTGGCAACCAGTTAATTCTCAAACAAACTGATATGGTATGTGAGAGATTTATTTACACAATTTCACAAATCAGATTGTCAGTAGTACACATGTTGCACCCATCACACACAATTCAAACCAGAGATATAGACCCACACATGCTGCGGCACTTATATGCAACAATCCTAAACTCCAAAGACCTTTTAGATGAAGTACACATAAAGAATATCCTCAGCAGCCCCAAATGCACTCTTTGAAAGCAATACCCATATCAACACATACAATGACATATCATGGGGCCTCGACTTCTAAGCCCATAAGGCAAGCCACCACACAGTACAACATTCTGGTCATTGGAGACTCCATCATGGGACACACTGAAGTTCATCTCACCAGGCTAAGGAGAACATCATAGTCAGTTGCTTATCAGTGGCCAAGATCTGCTACATTACATACACACTCAGGTCATTGGACCACAGATACCAGTATATAACATAGTCATAGTCCATGTGGGTTTAAATCACCTGAGATACCTCCCTAGACTATGTGAAGAGAGACATCATGGACCTCTTGGAATATGTGTCCCAGGAAGGTATGAGCCTAGCACTGAGCATCATTTTACCTTCTCCAAAGATGATGCCACAATATGAACAAAAGATGTCTGACCTTAATAATCGGCTTAGTTTCAGGTGTCATTCAATGGGGGTGCAATATTTGTCAGCATGTAAGGAGATGGTCAACAGACAATGCTGCTTTACCAGGGATGGTCTTCAAGTCTCCCCTCTAGAGTTTTGAATATTAGCTACAGCATTGTCCTCTCCCATAGTGCCTTTTTTTAGGCAATACCAACCTGAAAGTGCTTCTGACATAGTAAATCAAAAGCAGGAAAATCTAAAGGTATTACTGCTCAGTGCTAGGACTCTAAACAAAAAACTCCACTCCCTAGAAGCTCTCTTTACCCTAGAGAATGGTGACATCTGTGCAGTCACTGGACATGGTTTAAAGCCACAGAGAGCACACCAACTGTTTAGACCAGTTACTACACAGATATGGACTAAAGGTGGAGGTGTCTCACTTTACATAAGAAATAAATATACCTCAAGGCTGGTCAAATGGAAGACCTCATACTACTTCCTTGCACGTTATAGGTCCCGCTCTATGATCCTGGAAACCTATAACACGTATTTAAACTTATTGGAAACACTCACCATCCAACCCAATACCAAATTCATGAGTGACTTTAGTTTCCATACTGTTAACTGGGAATCATATATGATACCAAATGAACAGGCAAAGAGATTCCAGGATTTTGTAAAAATAAAACTGCCTGGACCAGATAGTCAATACACCAACCAGGGGTCCAAGCATACTGGGACTGGTTCTTACTAATATGGGAGATTGTTGCACATCCCCTACTGTAATGTCTTCTCTGGTAAGGTCAGACCACAAATTGAAGTAAAAATAAAGCCTGGAATCCCAGCTAACTCTGGAATATTCAGGAACTACTCTAAGGCTAACTTCCTACTATTAAGTAATAACCTGGCAAAATTTCAGGCTCCCATAAATCCAGAGAAGACTGCTGCCTACGTGTAACTGTTCACAGAAACCCTAAATAAACATGTCAACAGCTGCATATAGACAGCTGTACCCACCAGGAAGATGTACAGAAGAATTAACTTAAAAACAAGCCACCCTGGTGGAATCACAGCATCAGTAAGCTGTATAACAGAAGGAAGAAAATTATGGCACCCAGCATGATAAAAGCATTCTCATTAAACTAAAAAAACAACTCAGAGGATAAATAAAGTTTACAAAGCCAACTTTAAGGTTAATTTGGCTTCCCCAGGCAAGGCATAACCACAAGACATTCTTAATCTATGTCTGCATCCTCAAAGGAAATACACAACCATGTGCAAAGCTCAGATATAGCAAACATCATGGGTGATAAATTCAGCTCCAACTTTACCCCTCACTCCCCCTCAACCTTCCCTCAGGCAATATCATCAAATATAACTCACCCTATTATCAATAGGGATCAGGTCCTTAATGCTCTCTCTAAGACCAAGAACACTGCATCAATGGGCCCAGACAACATCCCAGGATGCCTTCTAAATCACATGAAACATGACCTATCAAGCTGTCTGTAATTTCTATTTAAATGTAGCCTCCAAACAACAACAGTCATCCTTCTGCACAAAGGTGGTCCATTTACAGACCCTGGAAACTGCAGCCCAATAACTCTCACTAGCCTCATATGCAAAACCATGGAAAGAATTATCATGGAAATGAACAATAATGACATAGGAAACCTCCAGACACTGGATCCAACCCAGTTTGGTTTCATCAAGGATAGGCCATGCCTACTCAAACTGATGGGCTTCTTTGATAAGGCCACCAAACCAATAGATGAGGACAAAATGGTTTTCATTGCCTACCTTAACCTGGCCAAGACATTTGACACATTACCTCACTCAGGAATTGTTGACAAACTCAAGAAGTTAGGTACAAATCCTTATGTCACCCAGTGGATAACAAGATGGCTCACAGACAGGACCAAGGAAGTTAGAATTGGGAAGTCCACCTCTATAAAGCTGTATCTGTCCTGGGACCACTCTTTTATGGCATTTACTTCTCTGAAGTAAAGGCAAATGGCCTCTGGCTGACAAAATTTGCAGATGATTGCAAATTAGGAGCAATCATAGAATCACCCACTGAAGCAAATGTTCTCCAGGAAGGGCTGACACAGACACATAACTGGTGTCAGACCCATGGACTAAACTAAATGCCAGGAAATGCATAACAGTATAATTTGGGAAGTCATCAACCCCTGGTAACTATCATATTGATAGATACCTCTAAGAGTTGACCCAGTAGTCAGGGACTTGGGGACATGCATAGACAGTAATCTAGTCTTTGACCATTGTGTGTCTACAGTAGTAGGGAAATCAGTCTATGTTGATGCTCCACACCTATGGTCACCCCCTCATTGATCAGGTCTGACCATAAGCTAATCACCCTTGACATCCACATCCCTCCTCCACACCCCAGTAAGGAAACCTCCGTAAAAAACTTCTCCAAATCTAACTTCATGCTACTCAAGTCAGAAGTGACAAACTTCATGACACCCATGCAGATGGGAACTGAAAGTTCAACTGCTGAATCCTACACTGAGACTCTGTACGAGCACATCCACTCATGCATGAATTGTGCCATCTCAAATAGAGCCAAGATGCTCTCCTCCAAAAAAAGGAAGCCAGTCTGGTGGTCCCCTGCCATAAACAAATTTTACAACAAAAGGAAGAAAATGTTGCAGAAAAGAGGAAAATCCCAGGATGCAAAAAGCTCCCTTACCAGCCTCAGTAAGAAGCTGAGATTCCTCATAAAATCCTCCAAAGCTAGTTATGAAAATAAAATTGCCAAAGATTCCAAAGACAACCATAAGGCATTCTATAGCTATGTCAAGAATCTAATTGGCAATGCTCAGATCTGCTCTGAGCTACAACAGAATGGCATTAAATATACATATCCCAAGGATATTGCCAATATCATGGCAGATCAATTTAGTGGCAACTTCACCCCCCTCTCACCCCCTAAAGGACCCATCTTGATATCAAAAGATTGCCAAATTCCGTAATAATAGCCACACAGGTAAAAAATGCACTCTCCAAAGGTAAGAATACAGCATCCATGGGACCAGACAACATCCCAGGCTGTGTACTACATAAACTACAAAATGAACTGACACCTCACCTAAGTGTCATGTTTAATCATAGCCTCACCTCTGGCTTTGTGCCCACTGAGTGGTGCACAGCTACAGTTATCCTACTCCACAAGGGGGGATCCACCTTAGATCCTGTGAACTACCACCCCATCAGTCTGATGAGCCTGATCTGCAAGGCCATGGAACATATTATCATGGAACTTGCAAACAAAAACATTGGAAACCTTCAAACACTGGACCCCACCCAGTTTGGGTTCATGAAGGGCCGATCTTGTCTCCTGAACCTGATTAACTTCTTCGAATCAGTATGCAGAGCTGTGGATGAGATAAGGTGGTCCACACAGCATATCTGGACCTCACCAAGGCCTTTGACACCATCCCCCACTCTGGAATCATAGATAAACCTACTAAGCTGGACATTAATCCCTACATCACTCGATGGGTTGCCAACTGGCTTACTGACAAAACCCATACTGTAAAAGTGGCCGACTCCAAATCCACCTCCAGACAAGTGGAGTACCTCAGGGTTCAGTCCTAGGACCACTCTTGTTTGGTATCTACTTCTCTGAAGTACAGGCCAACACTAAGGGACTCTGGCTAACAAAGTTTGCAGATGACTGCAAACTGGGAGCCATTATTGAATCCCCAAATGATGTGGATATTTTACAAATGGGACTTACAGTAACAGATGCTTGGTGCCAGAGCCATGGGATCAAGCTCAGTGCCAAGAAATTTATAGTTATCACCTTTGGGAAAAAACATGTACCCATGAATTACCACATGGGTGGCAGTGCACTAAACACCAAAAGTGTGATAAGAGACTTAGGGATACAGGTGGACAGTGGTCTCACCTTCGATAACCACATCACCACAACAGTCAGGAAACCCTTCTATGTGGCACAACTCATCACTAAGGACATTTCATCCAGAAAAAAGGAGGTCATTGTCCCACTGTACTCATCCCGAATTAGACCCATTATAGAATACAATGCTCTGTTTGGTATGTACCTCTCAAGACATCTGCAACAACTGGAAAGGCCACAAAAATACCTCACTAAAAGAATCACAGGCCTAAAGCAGATGCCCTATGCTGACCATCTAAAAAATCTCCAGCTATACTCTGTCGCATATCGTCTACTCAGAGGTGATTTCTGCTTAACATACAAGGCCATGTCAAACCCAGAGCTGTTGGACATGCTACACTTAAAGAAATCCCAATCCCTCAGAGCCACACACTCCAGGGATCTAAACCTTGTCATTACAATGAACAAAACATGCTGGAGGGATAGGTTCCTGACCCACAGTCTCCCCAGACTCTGGAATAGACTGCCCATACATATCAAGCAGAGTGCCTCTTTGGCCCTCTTCAAAAGGAACCTTGATGATTGGATGGGAGATAGGAAATTCACCCTGGGGATCACGTTAGTCGCCCTGCTAGACAGAGGTCCAGGGAAGTAAATATTGTGTGAAGAAATAGTCAGAGAATTGTTATGGCTAGACTTGTATAGGCCCTAGGGTCGATAGCCTAGTACCAGGACACAAATTACAGAGCTAAGCTAGCTAACACCAAAGCCCCAGGTGGAAGGGATGTCTCCTATAGTTTGGGAGTCAATGCTCTACCCCTGAAGCCAGCACTGAAGCTTTGGCTTTCAGATTCCTCTGGATCCAAGGAATTCAGAACCAGTGGAATCAGAGAAATTGCTAGAGTTGAAGATGATCACACAGATCCAAAGCAGACATCCCTTAAGAGAATATCAGATCTACAGACCGTGAAGACAGTAGGCAAACAGGGATAAGAGAACCATAAGAAGGGTCAAAGAGCCAAAACTGATGGGTTCGACAGGATCCATAGCCGGGAGAAACCCTAGCTGAATTTGAGCCCTGAGTAACTTCCTCATTATTTTATCCACATCTACTTCTGTTCAGCTTTTGGTAGATCTAACAGACCTGAGGGAAGACAAGGTAAACAAGGGTCTAGATGACCTTTGTGTCAGTCTCTCTAGAAGAAAGGAGGAATGCAGTCTGGAAGAAATTGACTCTAGTAAAAACCTAGGCTCCAGTAATGGTGGGGCTCTGGGTCATACTGCTGTCAGATTTGAAAGAGGAGTAGGATCTGATGACCTGGACTTTTTTGAAGCTGGAGCCAAAGATGATCTATACGAAGAAGAGTGGTTAGGTGAATGTTCACTATGAGTGACAAGCAAGATTTGAGGTAATCTTGGGGACAAGACAGGATTATGAGTAAGGGAAGGAGCCTGAGCTGAGGATCCAGAAGTCTAGAAGTGGCTGAAATTGGAGATGCGATCAGAACTGAGACCCATCCATGAGGACTGACTAGATGGGATAGACAACATAAGATTTAAGTGATATTCTTAGAATACATTAAGAAGAAGGACATAATGCATTGTTGGCAATTGTCAGACGTTTTCTAACTCAGAGATGTCATACTTTTCAATTTTGTTTTATTGCTGATCAGTATAAGAAATACTTAATAGTTACTTATTAAGGATGTTATACAAATAGTCATTCATGGAGTTCCATTTGTATCCATTAAAACTTTAAAGACTTTTTTTACTATGTGTGTCACATGCTAGTATTTATTTATATGATATTTGTCTAGAAGGATAAGAAATACTAGTTACATATTAAGGATGTTATACAAATAGCCATTCATGGAGTTCCATTTTTATCCATTAAAACTTTAAAGAAGTTTTTTACTATGTGCGTTACATTTGATATTTATTTATATGATATTTTTCTAGAGGAACATTATCAAAACTTAAATGTGTTGAAAAGTCAGAAGTATACAGCAAAGACTAAATCATTGCCATGTTGAAAGCTTCATTTTTGCCACGGTCAGTGAGTGAGGTTTCCTGAAATATTTTAATAGGGTCTCAGCAAATTGTGCAACCTTATTAAACTCTGCATCATTTGTTATGCAAACATATGAGATGAATTCAGAGAAGATGTATTGGCACTTCAAAAAGTATAAAATTCTGCTGCAGTTTGCTAAAATGTATTTTCATCATTCAGTTTATAAAAAATAGACAGCTTCATATTCTGTACCACTTTACCTCATATTATTCTGATATTCACAAAGAATCAGTGTGCAGTGCTGTGCACAACAGATAGTATGTTCACCTTTGGTGTTAGAAGGCCAGAAGGCTGTCAGTTCTATTCCCTCTCCAATGTGACTGGATTGCTGACACTGCAGTGCAGTCTGAGGAGGGTGCTGTACTCCTGAGTTTGCCTTCCTTCAGATGAGATGTTAAAATTACGTCCCATTTGCTGGTGTTGGTGGTATCTCAAGTGAATGTAAAAGACCCCACAGCACCTGTTGATAACAGATTATAGTGCTTTCATCACCTGTAACAATTCATGTCAAGAAGGCTGTGATCTGATATTAAATTTAAAAAGTCCGTAGAAAAGAGTGTGCTTATAAGAAAAAAATTATGAAAAACCATAAAAGAGTTGGGAAGTTTTATACCTGGAAATGAATTCTATGTTGGACACTATTGGTGTTATCATAAAGAGATGCGTAGAATCAGAGGTGTTATCATAAAGAGATGCGTAGAATCACTGACAGCTCTCTGTAACCTGTTCCCTACAGTGTGGTCAGTGGTTAGGATGTGTCTGTATGAAGGCCTTATAATCAAAAGACAGCAAGACTCATATGGGCTAAAACAGTTTTTGGGCCCAAAAAAGAGACAGTAGTTTCACTGAGGAAAGCAAAGGTTCCTAACTAAGCTCCTTACTATGAAAGCTGCACTTTGAGTGCCTCAAGAACATGGCAAATTTCCAACATTTTTCATACATATTTCTATCATTAGGTAACATATAAATAATCCCAAGGTAGTTTACTGGAGTTTCTTCTTTCATTATAATTGCACTACATATGCTTTATACGTCACTACAAGTGCATGGTACTATATAAACTACAAATAATCCCTAGTAATAATAATACACCCATCAGGATTTTGAAATCTTCAGTTAATCATAAAAATAAAACATTAGCATGACAGTTGTTATCATCTCTGTAGTTGGGTTTATAGGCTAATGCATGCAATATGCTTGCATTCATTTAAAACAGACTTCTATGAGTATTCGATGACTACGGCTTTCCTTGATTTTTGCCATGACCATGAGAATTAGTGAATGGTGCTATTCTACAAGACACACAAATGGATTTTCCTGCTATTTGTCTATAGGGATGTGTACAGACATGACTCTGAAAAAAGTTAACCACAATGCATAATGTATGCTTTGGTTTCAGGACGTCACAATGGCTTCATAACATTTCAAAAACGTCATTCTCTGCATTCCTAACTTTCCATCATCTCCCCCAGTGTCGAAATCCTAACCTTTGTGACAAACCTTGGCTCCTTATTACAAGTGCCACATTGTACGTTTTCAGCTGTAGCAACAAGATAGCGATACACATCCTTATCTAGTACTTTCACATGAACAGAAATATTCCAGCCATCTGTCTCTGCACTGTAAAAGCTCTCATCCCAGTGTCCTCCTTCCCTTAACCTAATTTACATTTGTATAAGTAACCACATGACTACTAGTACCTGATGTGTTATATATATATATATATATATATATATATATATATATATATATATATATATATATATATATATATACTGTGCAAGTTAATATTCAGTATCGCTACTCCTTAATGTGATGTATATCCTTAGACAACACTGCTCTTGTCTTCACATAAGACAGAATTAAATCAAACTTCAATAAACTTTGTAGTAGTAAATCTATGAGCCCTCAGTCAGAATCAGCAGATCATTTGACCTCTAGAAACTCCTTCATCCTAATGACTCATTACAATTATTGACTTTAACACTTTCTATTTGTCACCATTTTGCTGTTTTGTACAAATTTCCTCCCTAGCTCGATATCTCAGTTTGCTTTTCACTTAGACTGGTCACCATTCTTTTTTAAATGCTTTTGTTAATTGTATTTGTTCTGCACTGTTCCTCCTCCCCAGTGTGCATTCAATATGCTGCAATTCATTTGTTCTAAAATTCTGGCACAAATTCATCCCTTGTATCATGCACCTCTCCTAGTCTGTACAACTGGTCTGTCACTCATGTTGTTATCTACTGTTACTGCTTTTACACACTAGTCCTGTCTACCCTCAGAGTGCCATTATGGGATACATTTGTTAACACCCGACTTGTGTACTGTTGCATTCTTAACCACTGTAAACTAAAGTGACACAGAGACATTTTTTATTGCTTTTTTGCATTATCGTGCAAACATGAAACCTGTTAGTTCATTATCACTTCAATGAATAAAGCTCTGCCCAAGGTATCATTACTCAGACTGCATCACAGATATTGCACTAAAGGGGAACTAAAACAATTGGTCTTAATCTCCTAATGCTAGGACTTTATAAGTGGAATGAATTCCATATGCTCCTTGGCTTCCTTACAGTAGCCTCCACAAGCGGCACCTTGTTACAGGTGACTCACTGCCCACCCTGTACAGTTCACATCACTCTTGGGGTGGAGAGACACTAGCAACCTGACTTCTAAATGTTTACACAAGTAGATTATACATTCTAGAACTACTCACAATGCAAATATCACAAGAGCCGCTTCAAAAATGTCTCCTGTCTGATTCATAAAGTGTCTGATGTGTTATCGTTGCTAAATACCACATGATATCTATTGCTCTTCTAGAGTGACATACTGAAGTGAAAACGCATGACCACACATACAGAGAAATTTATACCTGTTTCTGACGCCTTTCATGTCATTTGCTCAAAGTACATCACATTTGATGTGTAGAGGATTTTTTTCCTTCAGTTAATATATAAGAGCAGCTAGAACATCAAATGTAAAAATGGGCCCAACATTTTTCTTGAAGTTATACCCCTTGAACAACTTTGTCATGTGATAATTTTTATCTCGGTTTGCTACCTCATGATTTAGACAGTTAACCATCCACCAGCCATTAATACTTCAATATCTAGTTTTGTCTGTGTGCTGGATAGAAATAATCATCAGAAACACAGCTTGAATGTAATCCCTTGTAAAAGTTACCTTTGCAGGTACAAAACTTTATTGTTCTAACAGGAAAAGTAAGGTGAACTGGAAAAAGGCCATGTTGTGAGCAGAGCTTTGCAAGCATGCAGGTGTAACAGCTCCGCCTACATAGAGCAGAATAAGTTCAAGTATATTAGATATTTTTTTCTTATTCGTTGATAATGGGCATTTCTTGCATAATATCAAATTATAGGAAAATGGTATTCAGAATTATATATATAGGCATCTCAGCAGTTATACATTGCAGTTTGCAGAAATATATCTGCAGATAACATATTCAGCACCAAGAATTTGAATTTATTTAGTGAATTATTTTGATTGTGAGGTTTTGACTTACAATCTCAGGACCTATGGTTTAATCCTGGAATCTTGCTACTGACTGTGTGGAGTGCGTACAATTTCCTTTGCCCACAAAACATTTTCTGGTTTTTCTGGTTTCCTTCTACAGCTCAAAGATATGTGGTTTGAATTAAATGTCCTAACATTTCCCTTTATTGTTTGAATGCCCCATTTTCCAGGAAATTAATTGGCACGTTTTTTTTTAGTATCATGCACACTTTAGTTCCATGGGGCACACAGTTCACACCATTCCATTTATCACAATATTATCCATTTTCAATGAATATATATACTTTTCATTAAGATAAGAAATTTGTACAAAATTAATAAGTTGCTGAGAGAAAATCAGGAAATGGGCAAGAATCTCATCCTGTGTACACTGAATACAGACCAGTATACATCTTTCTATAGGAGCAACAGTTCCAGTCCTAATTCCTAGAGGTCATTCTGCCTGAGCTTGCATGAGAAATAACATACTAATGACCCAGAAAGGCCACACTCAGTGATAGGGAAGCTGCCGCACCAGGGGGCACACAAAGGAACTCTCACATGTTGTGTTTTTCCTACAGAGAACAACTTGACAAAGTGTTAAGGACCACCATGAAGACACTAGTTGGTTATGATGAGACTGTTAATTCAAGCTTCATATGTGATGGGGGGATGGGGGTTCTGCCAGAAGAGCAAAACAAATAGCAAATTAAAAAAAATAGCCTGGTTATCTGACAAAGAGAGATGAAGCCTTGAATATGACCAAAGTTCTAAAGTGGGTCTTGCGGTCTCTTAATCCTGTAGCATTTCATTAACACCCAATTTGAAAGCATTGTAATAGTGCAATATATCATTTTAATTTTTAACACTGTAGTTTTATTTTTAATTATAATTACTGCATATGACTAGAGACAGATACTCAATCATCAGGTGGAATGTACATAGTTTCTTCTATTTGTGGATGATGCTCCATACTTTATATCATGGCGAAAATTCTCAGTCATGTAAGCAAACTTACAAATATGTAAGTAGCAATAACAAGAAATTATTTTCATATACAGATGTGCCTTGCTGCTCAATAGTGGAGCATATCTTGCATATTTTTATACTTTGAAAAATCAGCCCCAGCTGTGTGGTACAGAAGTATAAAGTTCTGAATAAACCCCAAATGATCCAACTTTCAGTAGGAGCCCTGGCACTAAAATAGGTGGGCTGAGGGGAAGGGCATGACCAGCTGTCCCCAAGCTGCCCGTCCTTGGAAAGGAGAGATGATTTCAACTAGCTAATCATCACTTGTACAGGACTGAGAGAAACCAGACTGTGGATGTGAGCTTAGCACTGCCAAGCCAGTGATAGCTATCACTAACACATGTGTGGTAGCATACACATGTATGAGGAAGGCATGACATACCCTGCAGTGACATAACTGGTCAAAGCAACAAACTGGGAGGTCAGGGTAGGATATTATAGAAACTCTTTGCTCTCCATATTTGAGAATAACCTTGCAGATCTTTAGACAGATCAGGGAATAGTGAGTCATTCAGTGGGTAAGGGAGGACATAATAGTGATATTGTTTGTTTTTTCCTGTGTGTCATCAAGATGACAGTTGGAATAGTATATGATAGGGGACTGGTGAACCATTCAATGGGCAACAACCTTCATGGAAGGATGATGGACCCATGTTGAGGATGGGTCAAATAAACTTCATGCCTCCCTCAATGATAGCTCTCTCTGATTGGCATTTATTACAGTCAGTCACCACATTGCTGCTGACAGGTAATAACCTGGCAGAAACTCATTGGTTTAGAGACTGATAGCTGACAAGTTCTGAGCCAATAAAATATAGAAAAAGTGATATATCTGAGACTGCAGTAGGTACATTTCAATTTAGGTTACACCTCTCCAAAAAATATCAAGTATTGAAATATACTGTTAGTGGCATGTGTGTTTAAAAGTAATCAGTGCTCTTTGTCTTACATATGTGTCACATGTGACAGTAGGCACAGCTGTTTCCCTCTATTCTCCTATCAATCACATGTAGCTGCATATGCATACTTTTCCATGTAAAAATATCAACACACCCTAGAAACATTGCTCCCAACAAAAAGATACCCTTGCATGAAACTCACATATAAGCTGTGAACAGCACTATGGTATGACACCAAATCAATACAAACTTTTTCAAAGTTATGTTACTTGAGAGTTTATACTATAGGTGGTGGGAATTAGAAGTAAATATGGCATTCTTGTAACACCATGATTTTTCAAATCTTATTTGTAATTTGGAAACATAGACAAGCTAAAATGGCATAACATTAACATGCTTACCTTGGCCATCGGGCTGAAGGTTGCTGTGTCTGTTAACAGCTCATCTACATCTGAAATTAGGTCTTTTTCATTTACTTCTACCTCAGTAAGTGGCTCATTAGAAACTTCAAACTTCAGAGAAGCCTATTGATCAATAAAACATTGCAAAGTAATGGTTAGAAATAATGAAAGTACCTCAAATTTAATTTGTCAGAACATCCTAAACACAGCTTGTTAAATTTATGGTAGGAAGTGCTTATGATTTAGTTAATGGTCCCCAGAACTTGTGCATCTAAAATCTCACTTGGAAACCTAATACTGAAATATCATTCTATAATTTAGCAACTAAAGAACTAGGTAAGATAACCAGTGCATGTTTTCTTTTAGCACAAGCAATATGGCCACAAGACATTCACATTGGTGCTTGCATATAGCGGCAGGAAATAAATAGGTAGATCTGCAACACAGTGCAAAGAAAGAAAAAGTAGGTTATATTTTTCCTATTTATATTTCAAAGAAAAACACCCCCCCCAAAAAAATAAATAAAAAACATGGCAGAATGAGATAAAAATGGTTCTAGAATAATACATACTAATGCACTAACTAGAACCTTGTTAAGGCTAGAATAAAAAAAATGAACGGCACTAACTACAGTCTTGTTATATATTTAAAAAGTATGCTTCCCTAAATCTTAAAAATGGAAAATGGTTTTATTTTCACAGAAGTGCAACAGACTAACATTTGTTTTACTACTACAGATTATGCAAACCTTGATTTTAGGGGGTGAGCACTTTTAATTTCTTTTAAAATGTGGCAAGAGGTGGCAACAACTTCTAAGCATGTCTCCTTAAAGTGAATTATGGCTAGGTATTATACGGTTCCTGCAGTCTCTTATCAAGTATTTTTACTATGTTGCATGCAATTTGTGACTGGTGTTTGCATATAAATGGAAGAATGCAGCGACAAGCTAATTTTTTCATGAAATGTAAAGATCTTTATTAAGAATGGCTCCTCTATCACTTCAGCAAAAAGAAAACGGAGTTCCAAGCAACGTGAAGACTTACAGCAGTATGTAAATACTGTTTATTAACACAAACCAATATCTGGACCTGTTGAATATCAGGACATCAGTTATAACAAGTGCCTACAATTAAATTCTGTATTGTATCTAAAGCACTTTAAAGTGCCATATGCAAGTATAAAAATGTTTTTGTTATATATTACCCTATTGTTAACATCAAATGTATATCAAGTATAGCTAAGAAATTATTTCAAAAAATATCCTGCAACAGTAACAATTATTTGTTGTTTGTGAAGTACAGAAGATGAGATCAATCTGTTGTCCGTGCTTCAAAAGACTGGTACAATTCATAGACCACCTTCGCTGTCTAGAATTGTCAGTGTGTGCTTCAGGTACTGAGGTTTGGAGCATCAATTGCAGATGGGCGGGGGGGTCTATTTAAATGTCCTTCTTGGCATGCCGTCCAGTTACAGTATTTGTATAGTTTGGGATTCATAGATACTTGGTCTGTACGGAGTAGGGCAGGGCAGGGTTTTATGGCCATTAAATGTACAGTGCAGTCTTGTGGTACACAACTATACTTTTCAATGGTGGACATCGATGAAGGCAGATTGGAGTCACTGTGTTTATTACCTTGTGGATTAGGTTGGTGGCCTCATCCACAGGCCATTTTCAGCAACAACCTGGGTCAGATCAGCAGTTACAAATTTCATATACAGCTACCATTCTGTAATACTATACAATACTATGAGTATACACTGCAATGCCATCTGCATTATTTGTCCTAATTCAGATTGTAAATATAGTATCTTTTCAGCACTCATATTGTGTCTCCTCATACTGTAAGCCTGATGTTTCACTGCATATTAGTGTATTGGTTTTATTATAATCAGCGTTAACTTTCTATGTATATTGCATTATAGTTTTATTGTAATTAGAGGTTTTCTCACTGAGCGTCTGCTGGAAAGGGGCTATTATTGCTCAATTGGACTAACCTGGTCAATAAAGCAAAACAATAATGTACAGAGACAAGAAGTATTAGATGTTAATATACTACAAATACATAGCGTAGAGGTAGTTACAATGCAATGGTGTCGTACAATGAATAGAGTGAAACAAGCACTTTACAGAAGCAAGAAATAAACAGCTAACATCAGCAATTGCCACACACGTCCACATTCACGTCTGCACAACTAAATTGGTATATATAAGAAGCAAGGAGGTGTGAGCTAGGTGCCTGATACCAAGCTTAGCTTGTATCAGAACAGTGACAGTCATATTCAATAGAAAAAGAATAAACCACTGTTTTCTGAATGTACTTAAATCCTGTTGTTTCCAGGTACTTTATGGCAGGGATGTCCATGATGTAGGTGGAAGCTTTAAGAAGGCTCTTTCATCTATTGTGTTTGTGAAATGTGGTCTTGACCTGCAGATTACATTATTTATAGATGAGCATTGGAAGTAGTCGCTCTGTCTGAGATGTAGTCTACATGCTAGGGGTGGGCAGTAAGAGCTGTTTAGTAGTTTGCATGTGAAACAGTTAAGTAGGATGTTTGCCCTGGTAGTTATTGACAGTCATTTGGCTTTTTCAAGAGACGTCACATACGATTATGAATCTACAAATCTTATGTGCAGTCATCTGCAGATCGTGGGAGTTCTTTGGTAAGATTAGAGCAAATAAAGGTGGTCAGTATTCTAATTAAGACATTATCATTTGCAATGATGGAGTTTTCTGGATTTCAATGATAAGATGAGATAATAGTGTGTATATGCTTATCTCAGTTGATTGTATGTATCTCCTGTGATATTTTGCACAAAGATGAGCTGCTGATCAAAACTTATGCCCAAGTGCTTTTGGTTTGTTGTACCTTTATGGTGTAAGTTATGCCCAGGTGCTTTTGGTTTGTTGTACCTTTATGGTGTAAGTTATGCCCAAGTGCTTTTGGTTTGTTGTACCTTTATGGTGTAAGTTATGCCCAGGTGCCTTTGTTTTGTTGTACCTTTATGGTGTAAGTTATGCCCAGGTGTCTTTGGTTTGTTGTACCTTTATGGTGTAAGTTATGCCCAGGTGCCTTTGTTTTGTTGTACCTTTATGGTGTAAGTTATGCCCAGGTGCCTTTGGTTTGTTGTGCCTTTATGGTGTAAGTTATGCCCAGGTGCCTTTGGTTTGTTGTGCCTTTATGGTGTAAGTTATGCCCAGGTGCCTTTGGTTTGTTGTACCTTTATGGTGTAAGTTATGCCCAGGTGCCTTTGTTTTGTTGTACCTTTATGATGTAAGTTATGCCCAGGTGCCTTTGTTTTGTTGTACCTTTATGGTGTAAGTTATGCCCAGGTGTCTTTGGTTTGTTGTGCCTTTATGGTGTAAGTTATGCCCAGGTGCCTTTGGTTTGTTGTACCTTTATGGTGTAAGTTATGCCCAGGTGCCTTTGTTTTGTTGTACCTTTATGATGTAAGTTATGCCCAGGTGCCTTTGTTTTGTTGTACCTTTATGGTGTAAGTTATGCCCAGGTGCCTTTGGTTTGTTGTGCCTTTATGCTGTAAGTTATGCCCAGGTGCCTTTGTTTTGTTGTACCTTTATGGTGTAAGTTATGCCCAGGTGCCTTTGGTTTGTTGTACCTTTATAGTGTAAGTTATGCCCAGGTGCCTTTGGTTTGTTGTACCTTTACGGTGTAAGTTATGCCCAGGTGCCTTTGTTTTGTTGTTCCTTTATGGTGTAAGTTATGCCCAGGTGCCTTTGGTTTGTTGTACCTTTATGGTGTAAGTTATGCCCAGGTGCCTTTGGTTTGTTGTGCCTTTATGATGTAAGTTATGCCCAGGTGCCTTTGGTTTGTTGTACCTTTATGGTGTAAGTTATGCCCAGGTGCCTTTGGTTTGTTGTACCTTTATGGTGTAAGTTATGCCCAGGTGCCTTTGGTTTGTTGTACCTTTATGGTGTAAGTTATGCCCAGGTGCCTTTGGTTTGTTGTACCTTTATGGTGTAAGTTATACCCAGGTGCCTTTGTTTTGTTGTACCTTTATGGTGTAAGTTATGCCCAGGTGCCTTTGTTTTGTTGTTCCTTTATGGTGTAAGTTATGCCCAGGTGCCTTTGGTTTGTTGTGCCTTTATGATGTAAGTTATGCCCAGGTGCCTTTGGTTTGTTGTACCTTTATGGTGTAAGTTATGCCCAGGTGCCTTTGGTTTGTTGTACCTTTATGGTGTAAGTTATGCCCAGGTGCCTTTGGTTTGTTGTGCCTTTATGGTGTAAGTTATGCCCAGGTGCCTTTGTTTTGTTGTACCTTTATGGTGTAAGTTATGCCCAGGTGCCTTTGGTTTGTTGTACCTTTATGGTGTAAGTTATGCCCAGGTGCCTTTGGTGTGTTGTGCCTTTATGATGTAAGTTATGCCCAGGTGCCTTTGTTTTGTTGTACCTTTATGGTGTAAGTTATGCCCAGGTGTCTTTGGTTTGTTGTACCTTTATGGTGTAAGTTATGCCCAGGTGTCTTTGGTTTGTTGTACCTTTATGGTGTAAGTTATGCCCAGGTGTCTTTGGTTTGTTGTACCTTTATGCTGTAAGTTATGCCCAGGTGCCTTTGGTGTGTTGTGCCTTTATGATGTAAGTTATGCCCAGGTGCCTTTGGTTTGTTGTACCTTTATGGTGTAAGTTATGCCCAGGTGCCTTTGGTTTGTTGTACCTTTATGGTGTAAGTTATGCCCAGGTGCCTTTGGTTTGTTGTACCTTTATGGTGTAAGTTATGCCCAGGTGCCTTTGGTTTGTTGTACCTTTATGGTGTAAGTTATGCCCAGGTGTCTTTGGTTTGTTGTACCTTTATGGTGTAAGTTATGCCCAGGTGTCTTTGGTTTGTTGTACCTTTATGCTGTAAGTTATGCCCAGGTGCCTTTGGTGTGTTGTGCCTTTATGATGTAAGTTATGCCCAGGTGCCTTTGGTGTGTTGTGCCTTTATGATGTAAGTTATGCCCAGGTGCCTTTGGTTTGTTGTACCTTTATGGTGTAAGTTATGCCCAGGTGCCTTTGGTTTGTTGTACCTTTATGATGTAAGTTATGCCCAGGTGCCTTTGGTTTGTTGTACCTTTATGGTGTAAGTTATGCCTGGGTGCTTTTGGTTTGTTGTACCTTTATGATGTAAGTTATGCCCAGGTGCCTTTGTTTTGTTGTACCTTTATGGTGTAAGTTATGCCCAGGTGCCTTTGGTTTGTTGTACCTTTATGGTTTAAGTTATGCCCAGGTGCCTTTGGTTTGTTGTGCCTTTATGGTGTAAGTTATGCCCAGGTGCCTTTGGTTTGTTGTACCTTTATGGTGTAAGTTATGCCCAGGTGCCTTTGGTGTGTTGTGCCTTTATGATGTAAGTTATGCCCAGGTGCCTTTGGTTTGTTGTGCCTTTATGGTGTAAGTTATGCCCAGGTGCCTTTGGTTTGTTGTACCTTTATGGTGTAAGTTATGCCCAGGTGCCTTTGGTTTGTTGTACCTTTATGCTGTAAGTTATGCCCAGGTGCCTTTGTTTTGTTGTACCTTTATGGTGTAAGTTATGCCCAGGTGCCTTTGGTTTGTTGTACCTTTATGGTGTAAGTTATGCCCAGGTGCCTTTGGTTTGTTGTACCTTTATGGTGTAAGTTATGCCCAGGTGCCTTTGTTTTGTTGTACCTTTATGGTGTAAGTTATGCCCAGGTGCCTTTGGTTTGTTGTACCTTTATGGTGTAAGTTATGCCCAGGTGCCTTTGGTTTGTTGTACCTTTATGGTGTAAGTTATGCCCAGGTGCCTTTGGTTTGTTGTGCCTTTATGGTGTAAGTTATGCCCAGGTGCCTTTGTTTTGTTGTGCCTTTATGGTGTAAGTTATGCCCAGGTGCCTTTGGTTTGTTGTACCTTTATGCTGTAAGTTATGCCCAGGTGCCTTTGTTTTGTTGTACCTTTATGGTGTAAGTTATGCCCAGGTGCCTTTGGTTTGTTGTGCCTTTATGGTGTAAGTTATGCCCAGGTGCCTTTGGTTTGTTGTACCTTTATGCTGTACGTTATGCCCAGGTGCCTTTGTTTTGTTGTACCTTTATGGTGTAAGTTATGCCCAGGTGCCTTTGGTTTGTTGTACCTTTATGGTGTAAGTTATGCCCAGGTGCCTTTGGTTTGTTGTACCTTTATGGTGTAAGTTATGCCCAGGTGCCTTTGTTTTGTTGTACCTTTATGGTGTAAGTTATGCCCAGGTGCCTTTGGTGTGTTGTGCCTTTATGATGTAAGTTATGCCCAGGTGCCTTTGGTTTGTTGTGCCTTTATGGTGTAAGTTATGCCCAGGTGCCTTTGGTTTGTTGTACCTTTATGGTGTAAGTTATGCCCAGGTGCCTTTGGTTTGTTGTACCTTTATGCTGTAAGTTATGCCCAGGTGCCTTTGTTTTGTTGTACCTTTATGGTGTAAGTTATGCCCAGGTGCCTTTGGTTTGTTGTACCTTTATGGTGTAAGTTATGCCCAGGTGCCTTTGGTTTGTTGTACCTTTATGGTGTAAGTTATGCCCAGGTGCCTTTGTTTTGTTGTACCTTTATGGTGTAAGTTATGCCCAGGTGCCTTTGGTTTGTTGTACCTTTATGGTGTAAGTTATGCCCAGGTGCCTTTGGTTTGTTGTACCTTTATGGTGTAAGTTATGCCCAGGTGCCTTTGTTTTGTTGTGCCTTTATGGTGTAAGTTATGCCCAGGTGCCTTTGTTTTGTTGTACCTTTATGGTGTAAGTTATGCCCAGGTGCCTTTGGTTTGTTGTACCTTTATGGTTTAAGTTATGCCCAGCTGCCTTTGGTTTGTTGTGCCTTTATGGTGTAAGTTATGCCCAGGTGCCTTTGGTTTGTTGTACCTTTATGCTGTAAGTTATGCCCAGGTGCCTTTGTTTTTTTGTACATTTATGGTGTAAGTTATGCCCAGGTGCCTTTGGTTTGTTGTGCCTTTATGGTGTAAGTTATGCCCAGGTGCCTTTGGTGTGTTGTACCTTTATGCTGTAAGTTATGCCCAGGTGCCTTTGGTTTGTTGTACCTTTATGGTGTAAGTTATGCCCAGGTGCTTTTGGTTTGTTGTACCTTTATGGTGTAAGTTATGCCCAGGTGCTTTTGGTTTGTTGTACCTTTATGGTGTAAGTTATGCCCAGGTGCTTTTGGTTTGTTGTACCTTTATGGTGTAAGTTATGCCCAGGTGCTTTTGGTTTGTTGTACCTTTATGGTTTAAGTTATGCCCAGGTGCCTTTGGTTTGTTGTGCCTTTATGGTGCAAGTTATGCCCAGGTGCCTTTGTTTTGTTGTACCTTTATGGTGTAAGTTATGCCCAGGTGCCTTTGGTTTGTTGTACCTTTATGGTGTAAGTTATGCCCAGGTGCCTTTGGTTTGTTGTGCCTTTATGGTGTAAGTTATGCCCAGGTGCCTTTGTTTTGTTGTACCTTTATGGTGTAAGTTATGCCCAGGTGCCTTTGGTTTGTTGTACCTTTATGGTGTATGTTATGCCCAGGTGCCTTTGGTTTGTTGTACCTTTATGGTGTAAGTTATGCCCAGGTGCCTTTGTTTTTTTGTACCTTTATGCTGTAAGTTATGCCCAGGTGCCTTTGGTTTGTTGTGCCTTTATGGTGTAAGTTATGCCCAGGTGCCTTTGGTTTGTTGTACCTTTATGGTGTAAGTTATGCCCAGGTGCCTTTGGTTTGTTGTGCCTTTATGGTGTAAGTTATGCCCAGGTGCCTTTGGTTTGTTGTACCTTTATGATGTAAGTTATGCCCAGGTGCCTTTGTTTTGTTGTACCTTTATGATGTAAGTTATGCCCAGGTGCCTTTGGTTTGTTGTACCTTTATGGTGTAAGTTATGCCCAGGTGCCTTTGGTTTGTTGTACCTTTATGATGTAAGTTATGCCCAGGTGCTTTTGGTTTGTTGTACCTTTATGGTTTAAGTTATGCCCAGGTGCCTTTGTTTTTTTGTACCTTTATGCTGTAAGTTATGCCCAGGTGCCTTTGGTTTGTTGTACCTTTATGGTGTAAGTTATGCCCAGGTGCTTTTGGTTTGTTGTACCTTTATGGTGTAAGTTATGCCCAGGTGCCTTTGTTTTGTTGTACCTTTATGGTGTAAGTTATGCCCAGGTGCCTTTGGTTTGTTGTACCTTTATGGTGTAAGTTATGCCCAGGTGCCTTTGGTTTGTTGTGCCTTTATGGTGTAAGTTATGCCCAGGTGCCTTTGGTTTGTTGTACCTTTATGGTGTAAGTTATGCCCAGGTGTCTTTGGTTTGTTGTGCCTTTATGGTGTAAGTTATGCCCAGGTGCCTTTGGTTTGTTGTACCTTTATGGTGTAAGTTATGCCCAGGTGCCTTTGGTTTGTTGTGCCTTTATGGTGTAAGTTATGCCCAGGTGCCTTTGGTGTGTTGTGCCTTTATGATGTAAGTTATGCCCAGGTGCCTTTGGTGTGTTGTGCCTTTATGATGTAAGTTATGCCCAGGTGCCTTTGGTTTGTTGTACCTTTATGGTGTAAGTTATGCCCAGGTGCCTTTGGTGTGTTGTGCCTTTATGATGTAAGTTATGCCCAGGTGCCTTTGGTTTGTTGTACCTTTATGGTGTAAGTTATGCCCAGGTGTCTTTGGTTTGTTGTACCTTTATGGTGTAAGTTATGCCCAGGTGCCTTTGGCTTGTTGTACCTTTATGGTGTAAGTTATGCCCAGGTGTCTTTGGTTTGTTGTGCCTTTATGGTGTAAGTTATGCCCAGGTGCCTTTGTTTTGTTGTACCTTTATGGTGTAAGTTATGCCCAGGTGCCTTTGTTTTGTTGTACCTTTATGATGTAAGTTATGCCCAGGTGCCTTTGGTTTGTTGTACCTTTATGGTGTAAGTTATGCCCAGGTGCCTTTGGTTTGTTGTACCTTTATGATGTAAGTTATGCCCAGGTGCTTTTGGTTTGTTGTACCTTTATGGTTTAAGTTATGCCCAGGTGCCTTTGTTTTTTTGTACCTTTATGCTGTAAGTTATGCCCAGGTGCCTTTGGTTTGTTGTGCCTTTATGGTGTAAGTTATGCCCAGGTGCCTTTGGTTTGTTGTACCTTTATGGTGTAAGTTATGCCCAGGTGCCTTTGTTTTGTTGTACCTTTATGGTGTAAGTTATGCCCAGGTGCCTTTGTTTTGTTTTACCTTTATGGTGTAATGTTTAATATGATGTTGAATTTCAGTTTATGGTGTGGACCAAACAAGAGAGTATTTTTTTTCACATTTTAAATTAAGGTGCATGTTGGTCAGAGATACTGAAAATGAGTTGAAGGCTACTTTTATTTTTTTGTGTAATTTGGGAAGTGAGTTATTTGAGTATAATATGACTATACTTTGCACATAAATGGCACAGGCTGTTAATGAATGTGGAGAAGACAGCAGGTCTTAAGAGTGAGCTTTGGAGTACTCCTGCTGAAAGGTTACTAGCTTTGTATGCTCTAAGCATGTGAGTGACAGTAAATGTGGTGATTAGGCATCCAGTGAACCACTGTATGGCACTTTTACCCACTCCAAAATTAGTAAGGATTTTAAGTAAAAGAGTGTGGCTGACTAACTCAAATGCAAATTTTAGGATAATGAAGACAGTTCTTGTCATTTGTCCTTTATCCATTGCCTCAAAGATGAAGTTAGTTACAATGAATAATGCTGCCTGTGCATACCTCTCAACCGTACCATATTCCTTGGTATTTACCAGTTTTGAGGGCAAATAATGGGGTGCCACGAATTTCAGAGTGGCCCCTTCAAGTTATGATTTTTTAAAAATTTTTATTTAGTTTAAAGTTATCGTTGGCATCATCTCACATCACCAGTGTATCCCACAATGTCATCAACATGCATGTGCATGCATGAAGATATCAGCCTGAATGCCTGTTGGACACAGAGACTGGGGCATGCAGGAAACATCTCTTTGGATAAGTATTACCTCACCTGCGCAAATGGTAAGTCACTGTAAAAATGAAGTCTGAGTTACAAGTTTGGCAGATTTTTGTTCCTTTTGTTTGTACTGATTTTTGAGTATTGTACACCAGTTGTTTTAAAAGGAATATGTACTTTGTATTTGTACCCTAGGGTCCCTGGATTGTGGAGTTTTTGGTCTTGAATATGTATGCAGCATGATGCTTCTTTAATGTTACACACCTCTGCCATGCTCCTCACTTCTACAGAGATATAGTTCTAAATGCTACTGCCTAGTGCCTATATGCCCTGTTTATACTTGTTGACTGTAATGAATGTGCAGTCGCACACACTGTAGTCTGTTTTCAGACCAGTAATTCTGATTTTTGACTGCATGCAAGGTACGTAAAAGGCTCTAACTAGTACGCAACAAGTCCTTTTAGTATTTGTATCACTTTTCTTATTCTTACATCTCCAACAACCCCGTCAAAATGATCACAGAGTTATACAACAATGACTTTTGACAAAAGTATTGCACCTAAACCAGAAATAGGCTAGCAGATCCAACACACTAGTGCTTTAATACAAAAAAACACAAGGAAACAAACACACGGCACAAGAAGCATAAATGCAGTTAAAACACTTCCCCTTACATTTTTGTCTCAAAGAACTACATCAGATGTGCATATACATCCTAATTACTTCTTTAAAAACATTTTCCCTCTTGAATTAACCAATGAAATACTTGAAACAATTAATTTCCAAGATACAAGAAGACGATTTAAAATGATAAAACATCATAAATAAGTCATATGGTATTGTATGCATTTAAATATACATGTTAAAAATATGAACAATAAATACATGTAATAAATATGGATAAATGACACATAAAATATCGCATTTTAAAATATAAAATGTATAAAATGAAATGAATACAATAAAATAAAATAATGAAGTGGCACCATCTAGTGGAGAAAATTGTGAACCACATACTCAAGAAATAAAATCAAAACATTCCACTTAATGAATGGATAATGGGTAAAATAAATACATCCAAGTATTACAGTTTTGCAGATCTAAGCTTTAGTACAGGTTTTAATGATACCATATCATTTAGCCCTGAATAATTACAAGCTTCCAGGACTAGTTGCCAGTCTAATTCCCTGTACTCAAGTATAGTCTTCCAGGGACCACCCCTGGGGTCTATAGGGACCACCTCTATAACAAAAAATTGATACTCTGCTTTTTCACATAACTGAGAGTGTCTGTACAGGGCATTGTTCTCATTTTTCTTCCTTATATCATATCTGTATTCGTACATTCTTTGTTTTAACTTTCTTTCTCTCTTTCCCACATAGAAGGAGTCACATACACCACACAAAACAATGTATATCACACTTGTGGTATTACAGTTTGCGTAACCTTTAGTTGTTATATATTTGTTTCTACATTTCAAATGTAAAGTATCACAAGTCCGTATATAAATACATTGAGAACAGTTTCCAAATTTGTGTATACCTTTTCTATTACTGGTAAAAATTCCATAATTGTTGTGATGTGAACCTCCTTCTAAAATGTTTTTAATATTTTGCCCTGTTTTATATACACATTTGAGTGGTTTATCAAATATACCATTTAAATCTGATAAATTTGCAAATTTGTTCCACTCATTCTCTATAATTCGTTTCACCAAGTTAGTTTCACCATCATATGTAATGATTAAAGCAGATTGATAGGAAGACCCATCTAACTTCTTGCCTCAATCTATATATTCAGGAGAAGGGTGGTTTTTGCCCAAAATAGGGGCAAACCTAGATTCTCTAGCCTCAGTGACTTCTGCCAGTACATCATTCAATAGGTTTGAAGGGTATCCCCTACTAAACATTTCCATTATAAATTCACATTCTCCTTGAAAATCATGGTTGTCCGATGTCATTCTCCTAGCCCAGACCAACTAATCTTTTATCACCCCTCTTTTCTGATGGAAGGGTGGGCACTAGTGTAGTGCAAATAAGAATTGGAGAATGTCTGTTTTCTATGTATTTTGGATTTGAAACCATTGCAAACCCTTTGTATATTTACATCTAGATAGTTTAGCTCCCTGTTGTTAAATTGGGTCTATATTAGACCACAGAATGCTTAGGTAAGCAAACGATGATTAATCTACCTCATGTAAGCGAGAGCTTACAAAACCGAACTGTCAGGAAAGCGATTTTTTTCCAAGGGAAAAGAATCGCTGTTCCAACAAAAAAAAAGAAAAAGTAAGCACATTAAAACATGCATCTTTAATGTTACACAACTCTGCCGTGCTCCCCATTTCTATTGAGATACAGTTTCTAAATGTTACTGCCTAGTGCCTACATGCCCTATTTATACTTGTTGACTGTAATGAACACACAGTCGCACACACCGTAGTCTGTTTTCAGACCAGTAATTCTTTTTTTTTTTCAATAATTTTTATTTTTATTTTTATATTAATAAACGTCACAAATAAAAAGTATCTTACAACATGACCGTATATATATATCTATATATATATATATATATATATATATATATATATATATATGTTATACATTGATGTGAAATACCACAGGATATAGGTCATACAACATATCTATTTACACTATGTACATAGATGCTTTCACTGTTAGTTCCACAGTTATATAGACAGTATATACATTCGTAATATCCAAGTTATTTAATATCTGAACTTGTATGTGTTCTTTGGTTCCATTATAGTGTATTTCTAAGTTGCTGTGTGATGAATTACGCTAATATGATATTAAAGGTTTGTTCCCAAATCTCTCTGGATTTCATGTTTTTGTTTATTTTATCTATTACTATTTTATGAGCTAAAAGGTGTTGTATAGCTACTTGTTTAAAACCCTCCCAAGATATATTTATCGTATCTAGCCATTTAAAAGCTATATACAGTTTCATTAGTAGGAACATTTTTAAAAGTGTATTTGCTTGTTTTCTTGGTATGTTGGGTGGGAGAATGTGTAATAGAGTGAATTCCCAAGTTAATGTTGATGTTTGATAACCTGTTTTTTTAATTGTACCTCGACAGAGTTCCAGAGTTTATAGACATATTTACAACTCCAAATACATGGATTAAGTCAGCTATCTGGTCCTTACAGTGTGGGCAGAAAGGTGATTTTGATGTGTTAAATTTGTGTAGGATCGCAGGTGCAAAATAAGCATTATTAATGATCATGAGCTGAGTGTATGCTAACTTTTTGAAGGGTATAATCTTCAGTGTTAGATTGATTGCCTGGCTTATTTGCTGATCATCTATGGATGGTTTAATTTTTCTCCAGTAGTTAGAGAAGAGGAGGTCTTTCTGGTGTTTGATTTCATTTATCATTTTATATGAATTAGTAATAGTTTTCTTTGTTGTGATAATAGTTTTACAAAACCTGCTACAAGTTTCTATGTCAATATTGGTCATAGTAACATTTTGGAGGTAACTGGAACACAGTTCTTTGATTTGTCTTAGGATTATTGTGTGTGATTTAGGGAGGTTTAAGTTGGTCCTCATTTCTTGTATTGAACAGTTAAGGTAGGGATAAATATCTTGGATTGTTTTATCTTTCAGTCTGGGAAAAGGGACTAAGGCAAGCATCTTATTGTTTATTTTTAAATTTGGGTTTTTATGAAGTGGTTGCAGTATTGTCATGGCTTGTCAGGTTCAAGAATTGAAAGAGTTTTTGCGCTAAGCTGATAGAATGTTTTATGGGCTCTATAATGTTATAAGTTTGTATTTATTTCTGCTTCAGTAATGGAAGTGCTTTGGGATTGAAACCTAGAGCTTTAATATATCTATAATAGATTGTCACCCAAAGAGGAGACCAATTTTCTATTGACGGGTTATGTTCAGCTATTCTTAATATTCTGTTAGTGTTAATGATTGAGTAGTACATTTTAAAATCTGGTAGATTTAGTCCTCCTTTACTTTTTGGGAGTGTTAATTTTGGATAGGAGATTCTGTTTTTTTTTTTTGGGTTCACATATAAATTTTGCTAGGAAGGTATGAATTTCTTTGAAGAATTTATTATGTATTGTTGTCTGTGATGTCATGAATATATACATTAGTCTAGGTAAAATGTTAATTTTGATTATTGATACTTTGGCCAAGAATGGTAGTTTTAGGTTGTTCCATCTTTTACAGTCTTGCATTATATCTTGCCATTTAAGGTTTACATTGTGTTGGTAGAAGTCTTTGTTAATCTGGAAAAAGGTGATTCCCAGATATTTAGTTTCTTTCTTATTTTTATTGTGTTTAACAATGGTATTAGTGAGATGAGTTTGGGTGTTTTTAGGGGGAAAATTTTAGTTTTATTGAGGTTTAGTTTGTAGTTAGATATAGTCGAGAAATGCTCAATTGCAGCTATTATTTTATTTATATCTGAATTTGGTGTAGTGCAGTATATAAAAAACTGTTTATTCATAAGCGCTTTCAGCTCAGTTAATACCGAGCCTTCATGTTTGTCTGATGAAGGCTCGGTATTAACTGAGCCGAAAGCGCTTACGAATAAACAGTTTTTTATCTGCTTCCTGCTCTCATCGTTTCTAGTACTACCACTTTGTGTTTAACAGTTTCTTAGTGTTTTGGAGTTTTTAGTAGTGCAGTATATGTTTAGATCATCCGCAAATGCAGTGAGGTATATTTTGAAGTTGTGTATTGATGGAGGATTGTGGTATGTGTTTTGTTTAATGTATAGAAAGAGTGGTTCTAGGTATTGGTTAAACAGGAAGGGTGATAATGGGCATCCTTGTCTTGTTCCATTTTTTATTAGGATCCTATTTGACCAAGTTTTATTTATATAGAGAGATGTGTATGGGTTGCTATAGAGAGTTTGGATGATCTGAATGAAGTTATTGGGTATATTAAAGTAGGGTAGTGTTTGGAGTAATAATTCTAGATTAACCCTATCAAATGTCTTGTGGGCATCCACTACCATTGTGTAGATGTTGATATTGTATCGGTTAGCATAGGATATTACTGCATCAGTTTTCAGACCAGTAATTCTGATTTTTGACTGTATGCAAGGTATGTAAAGGGCTCTACCTGTACACAACAAGTTCTTTTAGTATCTGTATCCCTTTTCTTATTCTTACATCTCCAACGACCCTGTCAAAATGATCAGAGAGTTATACAACAATGACTTTTGACAAAAGTATTGCACCTACCAAATGCATGGCTTCTTCTGCTCCCTCACTGTGGACAAGTCTCAGGGTGATCAAGATGTGTGAGGGAAATCACCCCTCTTCTTACATATCCTACTGATGCCTTCCTGCTTTAACAGCTACCCAGAGCCACCAGTTGCTCCATTCTCTTTGCAACAATTTTCTTGTAATATATTTGTAAATTGTTCCTTTGAATGCTTTCTGACCGACTCTATTTTAACTGGATCCATTCACAGTCACAAGTAAGTCACTATGGAGTCCTGCCCATCAGATGATCTCGTGTCCTAACAATCATGACTTAGTTCTCTTGTCATTCCTGAATGCCTCCTGGTCCTGCAAGCCATCTGCTCCCACTCCTCACTGATACACCACAAAAGTCCAGAAAATCACAAATTTTATGAGGAACAGACCAAAAATATGAGGCAAAAATCTGGATATTCTGCGAACATCTGGACAGTTGAGAGGTTATGACCCCTATAAATTCTTTAAAAAAGTGGTCTAAATAAATTGCTAAGGCTACCCTATGAGATATTAGCCCAGAAACAAACAGCTAATAAAATCATATTGTTTTCCTGTCACTCTTGTACCGATGATATATTTGGATTTGTGCAGGCAACAAACATAAACCCAACACACTCCAATTATATCAATATGTAATTTATGTCAGTTTTGTCATTATGCCTTTTCTCCCGTAGGGCATTCGTCAGTGTCAGTCCCACTAAATATGCTAATCCAATATCAGGCACAATGGCACTTACTTTATTCAAAATACATGATATGCAATCCAGTATTCCTTTTTCAAAATGCATTTTTTCCTTCCTTGAGAAAGCCTTTTGTTTAGTCATTCATAACATTATATGTGAAGAAACATAATGATGGCATTCTGCTACACATTAAACAGTATCTAACTTCAGCAGATTTAAAAATACATTCATCAGATGAATGATTCAGCGACAGTAATATAGCCTAGGACTTCTTCATATTACTAATGCATCAGATGAATGATTCAGCGACAGTAATACAGCCTAGGACTTCTTCATATTACTAATGCATCAGATGAATGATTCAGTGACAGTAATACAGCCTAGGACTTCTTCATATTACTAATGCATCAGATGAATGATTCAGCGACAGGAATACAGCCTAGGACTTCTTCATATTACTAATGCATCAGATGAATGATTCAGCGACAGTAATACAGCCCAGGACTTCTTCATATTACTAATGCATCAGATGAATGATTCAGTGACAGGAATATAGCCTAGGACTTCTTCATATTACTATAGGCAAGATATACTAGGGTTTCCTAGCTGTTGCAGTTTGACACTAAAGAACTGCTGGAGAAGCTCTCTACTCTCATTGTGTGCCAAAGCTCTGGATTAAAATCCACACACAGTTAAAACAGAATAGTTTCAAAACTTTGCATAAACGGCACCTATGCTAAAGACGGCTCTGTTCTTCCTGCTCACCTGGCTGGTTTTACTCATTACTTTTCTCCAACTCTTATAGCCACTTTGCTTCCCAGTCTTTGTGTACCTTATCGCTCATCGTAATACTGCACTTACTTCCTAAACTCTTACTTTTCCTCTTTCTCCCACACCCCATCACTAACTACAGTTCCTCCTCCATCCATCTATCTTCCCGTGCATTTCCATAACTTCTCCTTTCATATCTCTCTCATCATTTTTAAGCTACGTTCTACTTGCCTGTTTGCAGTTTATTACTAAACTCAAAAACACTCCGGTTTGATCTCGTCCCTGCGGCCGTCATGCTATAAGTCCATCAATTGTTCCTGTATGTTATTTCTCTGTTCAATGATTAGACAGTTTATGTTCATTTATATCTTGTTTTTTGTGTTAAAATGTTATGTTCATGTAAGAAACATTTAAAATGTTTAATAATTATGTAGATAATCTCATGCTTAGATGTTGTTACCCTACAATTATAACTGCACATCATGTGCAACTTAATGTGTGACTTTTCTCCCCAGGCCTCCACTGAAAATGGGCTTTGCCCAGTTGGACTTTTCCTAGCCAACAAAGACAAATAAATAATACATTTGGTAAGTGTTAAGACTGATAATGCGTCGTAGAGCCTTGCAAATTTACTTTGCTGCCATTTATAGAAACTCTGGATGTAGGGCTGAGATTTTTACTGACTTATGTATATCCATCCATATTTTCAAGTTTCTTTAACAACTGTCAGGAGAAACTGCTTTAAAGTGAAATGGTAGGAGTTTGCAAATGGAAAGTATACTGTCTGATTTTGCTGTTGCAATTGTTTGGGTGTTATGTGCATTATGAGGAATAAGAGTAATGCATACAAATTAGTCAAATTAAAGCTGGCGTGGGAGAAATGCATATAAATGAGTCCAAATTAAAGCTGCAGTGGGAGTAATGCATATAAGTGAGTCTGAATTAAAGCTGGACTGGACATTTGAGGTGGATTGTAGGCCATTTGTCAGTGTTTTGAGAATTCTCCAGAATTGTCTAGGAGAGCCTTTGCAAAATAACTGGCTGTTTCTGATGTACAATACTTTTGCTGAGTTTATACAAATGCAAGTGTATTGTCTGGAGTTGTGATGTGTCAGTTATTTGCTGTACTGCACGGTTCTGCTTTCCAGATATTACAGTCCTCATCCTGTTGCTTTAAAAGCTTCTTGATGTCTGAAGTTAACTATAAGCATGTTTCTTTTTATTCCAATTTTTCTTTAAAGGAACAACTGTTTTTATATGGGGTGCAAAATGTTTAAAAGCAGATCAAATGCTGTTATTATATTGCTCTCACTGAGAAGCATGTCCTAGTCAAGTCTGTTGAAGTATCATCTCAGTGTTTCCTGTCTGTTGCGACAGGCCAGAGAAAGATCTCATGGAAATTATTATATGGATTTCAGTGACTAAAAGCATCACAAGGATATAACGGGATTGTGTTCACTAGGTGACTGAGTTAAGGAGTATTGCAGTGTTCTGGTATTCATCAGGAAATTTTGTAATTGTCATATTCAGAAGTATAGGGGATAGTATTTGTGGAGTGTTTTTAATGTGTTCTGATACTAATTGAATGAAGTTATGTTTTGAAAGGGACTGTTGGAGGTATGTTTTTTGTGTTAATAACCAGTTCAGATTAAGGTTTCCCACAACAATTAGTTTAGATGTGCCAGCTATAGTGGTGAAGAGGTCCAGGTACTGGTCACATAGCTGCAATGCAGCTGGAGGAGGAAGGTAAAAAAATAACAACGTTGATCCTTAAGGCATTTGCAAATATTATTGGTTACTTTGTGTCAGTACTCTTAATAGATGGGTTTATCTGCAGCAAACCTGATTTTGCTTTCATTTTCTTCTTGACCCCATCCTCTAATCTATTTTCTGGTCTATCATTGTAAAAACAGTTGTTGCTTCTACATATGTTACTTGTCATCTCTATATATGTAACTTGTCACTGCTACATATGTAACTTGTCACTGCTACATATGTAACTTGCCACCTCGACATATGTAACTTGTCACTTATACATATGTAACTTGTCACCTCTACATATGTAACTTGTCACTTCTACATATGTAACTTGTCACTTCTACATATGTAAGTTGTCACCTCTACATATGTAACTTGTCACTTCTACGTATGTAACTTGTCACCTCTACATATGTAACTTGTCACTTCTACATATGTAACTTGAGCTGCAATGCTTGTCTTTTAATTATTTATCAGTAATGGCCATCACAGTTAGACAATGCTGCTCTACACAGATTTCCAGTGGAGACCAGTTGTTAATGGTACATATATTTGCTAGGGCAATTCTAAAGCTTTGACATTTTAAATGTATGGTAAATTCAATGGGGGTCCGTTACCCTGCACAGATAGCCAACAGAGATAAACTGTGATGTTTATGTGTGTCTGTGTATCTGTGTGAGTATATATATGCACATGTGTGTGTTTGCAAATAACAGTGTATGCATGGGTACTGTAAGTTTGTGTATTTTTGTGTGTGTGTGTGTGTGTGTGTGTGTGTGTGTGTGTGTGTGTGTGTGTGTGTGTGTGTGTGTGTGTGTGTGTGTGTGTGTCTGTGGGTGCGTGTGTTTGCATGTGACACCGTATGCACATCTCTTGGCATAGTGGGGTCATTGCAGGTGGCAGTTGCTCCTTTATGTAGTTGTTCCAGCTGCAACGTGGAGTGATTCACAGCCATGCAAATTTCCAGGTAATGAGATGTTGACTTTTAGGGAATTTGGACAAAAATGCATCAAAACTGAAAATGGAGCAGAGATCAGCTGATTGGTGCAGATCATTTTGTGTTACAGTGCTACCAGCTATTAATACAAGACAATGATGCGCCATCATGAAGTATAGTGTTGAAGTGTACTGTTACATGATGTTTGTTATTATTTTTTGTTTCATCTTTGACATGTTCTTTAAGTCTAATATTAAACTGCATAGCAGTTTCCTCTGTATATTTAGAACTGTATGGACATCTCAGTGCATCTATAACATTAAGTGAACATAATGTTTTATACTATAAATTAAAATGAAACATGTTAGCCACATTGGGACAAACAGAGTTTGTGCCACAGGGGTACGTTGCCTTATGAATTAGAGTTTCGATCCATTTACCTTATTCCATGATAACAAATCACTGTATATTAAGTTACCAATGCATTTTTCTCTACGAAATGAGATCATGTGACTATGAGGCAAATGCAGTGATGCAATGACCATAATTCATCCCTAACAAAAGAAGTTGCTGTAGTTACTTCATCAGTATGATAAACTCTTCCCATAATGCATTACATTATCATCACTGCAGTGGGCTGAGAGTGAACATGTGTAGGCCTCATTCCCATCCTAATTACCTGGCACCTCCAGGGGGGTCTTCTGGGTGCCTCTACAGTATGAAATGGTTTTGTATAAAAAATATTTGTTGTTTTACTAAGGTGCACCAATTGATGTACCTGAAAATTGTTGATAAAATCCTCTGATAAATTTAGTTATTACGTAAATAAAAAGATGTCATGTGTATAACATAATTTGAAAGAACTGCTAGCAATCCGATAAATGTTCTAGAATTCATAAGTAGTATCAATAACTATGTCAATGATTAAAATTCATATCTAGATCACTGATATTCAATACTCATCATAAACATATATCGAATACATTGTAACAACTGTTTTGAACCTCTAATATATGAATTCAAAGACATTATTAACTGAGGTTGGGTGTCGGGCTGGCAACTCGGCACTGTAAAAATCCACTGCCAATCATTAGCGGACAGGAGTTCTGCTGTGATGACCCCTAAATGGGAAAATCCGAAAGACTTATTAACTTAATCAAAAAGTAGTGGGTTATAAATTTACTCACATTTTCTAAGTACACTTGTCAACCCAAAATAAGTGGTTATCCAGCTGGATTATAGAAGTTTTAAGTATTTTTAGTATACAATAGAAAGTGGATATTTTGGAATTCTGAGTGCAGATTTTTCTCACCATTAGTCTGTACAAAAAATAGCCTTTGTCCTTTACATAAAATCTCTCAGCTAATTCACAGTTGCATAATACTTCTCAAAAGGTACATGTATAAATGTTATGTAAGTGCCGATTTCACAGTCAGATACTGCCAATGTTTCATAACTGCTATTTTCTTCCTTTGTCAGTTCGTTTACAAACGTATATGCAATATGAAGACTTTCAAAGCTGTTCATTCATTTGTAGCTAAATTATAAGTTTGTATTCTCTTCATCATTTTTAAACTCATTGGACAAATCCGTACCATGCTACAGAACATTGCAACAACTTCTCACTATGATATATGTATATGCGGGTGTAAACTGACATAACACTAGTAATATCAGAGCATGGATCAGCAGTCACCAAAGGAATCAAACATCCTTTTACAAAAAGAAAGACTGCGTTCATCTGATGAACATTCAAATATTTACCTTCAAAATCAGTGCCTAAGGTGCTATCAGAAAGACTCATTAAAATGTAGAAGAAAATTCTAGTTTCTCACAAATTTAAAATGATGTTTAAATTATGCACTTGAGATAACACTATGGGTACAAATTTGACATCACAGTCTAAAACTGATAAGTGAGTATCTTGCAGTTCAGTTCCTGAAATATTAATGATAAAAGTGCTACAATTTATAGAAAATTATTTTGAGCAGTATAAATACTTTACATTCTCAGTATGTAACATACTGTGCAATCCCTTTGCATGGCGGACTTGTTACTTCAGCACTGATTGCTGATATAACTTTTTTAAAAATATCTGTTTATACAATGCTAATAAAGTAGCTTCATGTCAGACAGTGCTTACATTCAGCTATCAATAACTTGCCAGTGCAAGTGTTAAGCATGCAAATCCAAGTATCACCATCAACTATACTTTGGTTTCTTAATTCCATGTTTGATTTAATACGGTTCATTAACCAAAAACAGTTAAACACATTCATTAACTGCTTACAAGCTAATCTGAGATTGGGAATTAATTAATGGTCATATTGTTTTGTTTTCACTACTTTACAAGTCTTAACATCTGGGCCAGTGACTTTTTACCATGTATTAGATTCTTCTTCATTAAATATATATATATATATATAGATCTGAAGTACTTGGTACTTTGCCAATTTCCTCTTCAAACTCTGTTTCAGTTATTGCATTCCAAACATTCTTTTGTTTTACTGTGGAATTTTGTTTCTGATCTCTCATATTTCTCAACTGCATATTTGTCATCTCTGTAATCTTCGTTTTCACTTGTCTTATTGATAATTTGTCTTTAGTTTTCCATTTTCTAATTACAGCTTTCTTAGCTACTATCAATACCAAATATAGCAACTCTTTCAACTCTCTAGTACATCTTATTTTATACAACTTCAACAAAAACATTCTTATACTCACGTTAAATTCTCTTCTAAGCATACCTCTCAACCTCTTAGTGCAATGAATTTGGACATAGTCTGACAAAATGGGGGGACAAAGGCCCAAAAATAGGGACAAAAAATATGAGCCAAAAATCTGGACATTCTGCCAAAATATGGACAGTTAAGAGGTTTATTTCCAAATATAAGTATATTATTCAAATCATTTTTGTTCTGAGGCAATTCCATACATTTCCAAAGTATATGTTTCCAAGAACCTCTTTATCATCTTATCTCCAACATATGCCCTCTGTCTGTGGGAACGTGTTTTTTTTTTTTTTTAAGTCTCATAGGGGTATAGAAATATCTGTGCAAATATTTCCATGTAAAAATGTTAAATGTTCTTAAATTAGTTGCATATCTTAGATTATGACATATGTTCATATGTGATATCTTTAAATATTCACTTCATGCTATACTTATCTTTATAGTATATGTGTTTTCAAATATATCACCTTAAATTCCCTACTTGTTTGTCTTTTCTGGTCTGACATTTCTGTTCTGGCCTCAGTTATAATATCTGCTGTTTGTGGTTAAACAAAATTACTGTGCGGCCTCTGCACGTTTTCCATGAGCTTTAACATTAGACCTGTATATGCATATCAGTATGAGTGCAATAACTCATAGATTTATCTAGCTCCCATTTAATTACTTCATGTCTTTGTATCATCAGCTCTCGTCTTCGTTCTTCTTTCGCTCCACATTCTGGCGATGTCCATTACCATTCTTTTCTTACGACTAAACACACCTGTTATTATTGTTCTATTTTCCAAGGTTTAACTTCCAGTAATATAAAGACTCACTTAATACATTCATATATATATTTATATACTTCATATCCTGAATCTAATACATTAATCTAAGTTATATGGCCATACAGTATGCCTCCAAGTCTGGAAATCTCAAACCAGCCTGTTCCTTTGTCAGTTTTACATTTACCCACTGCATTCTTTGCCTTTTATTGTCCCAAGGAAACTTTTTAATTTCCTTTTTCATATTCCTCCATATCTGTTCTCTCAATTTGTACATATAAGCTTGTCCTACATAATGAATAATCATGGCCAAAATAATATTAATTGCTTGCATTTTATTATCAATTTGCACAAGTAACAGCTTCTACTCTTTACTTACTTATACTGTTTTGAGTAATTTTTCTCACATTTGTTCGCTGCTTGTTCAACATCCAATTTTAACCCAGTTCACAGGTATCTCATAAGTTTTTTTGTCCCTTTATTTATACCAGCCAGACCCCAGTACCCCATGTCCACTTCTGGTCTACCAGCATCTTTCTACCCCCCCCCCCGGACTTGCTCTGGTATTGCTGGGGTCAGTTGTGAATCTTAAGGCTGTCCTGTGGACTTAGCCATCTGTGCTTCTGTTCAATGTTTTTTTTTTTAATTTTATATGCCCTACCCACCTTTCCCTTTCCTTGCCCCCTCCTCCATACTTGCTGGTTGTATCAGAGAGCAACTCCTTGGGGAGCATCACAAGCAAGCACCCTCACCCCAGGAAAGGCAAGCTCAGCTCTCCCTGCCATTCCATCTGTTAACCAAACTGCTAATTGAACCTAGGTTGAATGGGCCATAGTTAGGGCTTTATCCCACCATGACCCGGTATCTCATCATGTCATAATGACCAACAAGGGGAAGGTCTTTTATACCTAGAGTTATGAAGTAGCTCATGTAATAAATAAGAATTAACAGATTCAGGAGGGTCAATATTTTGAACTTTAGAACTTACAAATACAGATGTAGAAATAAAATAAATAGTACTGGTCTCCAAGAAGCATTTTTCCTTTGTACAAGATGCATTCTGGAATAGAAGCCTTTGCCATTTTTACTTAAAGGCACCAGTTCTATGACTCTGTGTGTCTGTTATCACTGAAAAACCTGAGGAAAAAATATTTGTTTTGCAGGGTGCTGAGATGTTCACCTGAAAGGAGGCTTTTTGCCACCAGTGACATCTGTAACCTTCCTGCACCACTTTTAACATCCTAGAGTCCAAAATAATCTTTTCCCAAATGGAAATGTTGAGGGCCAGTTTTTGGGTCAGATTTGTAGAGATATTGGGTGTAGTGCTACCTGTTCCAGGGACTTTACTATGGCCTGTAACTTAAATTGGACGTGCTGGAGGGAGAGATTTATCTCCCACTTACTGTCACATATTTGGAACAGGCTACCAATTCATGTGAAACAGAGCAACTCTATCGCACTGTTAAAGAGGAACCTGGATGAGTGGATGGGACACTATAAATTCTTACCGGGGATAGTGCCCACAATCCTCCTGGACATGGGCAGTCATCACTAAATGCAGTCTTAGGTATTGACTAGTACCTTTACTGTATTACCTTGGGATGAAACAGCTAAGCGTAAAATGACCTCTGGGTCAATAACCTAGTAATCTCCTATGATACTATGATCCTACTGTCTGGGGGAGATGGAAGAGGGCAAGGAATCTGGGCATAGTCATACTGAACTGTTGGACTGCCCCTTTTTCTGAAACAGTTTTGTTTTATTAATTACTATTATTATTATTATTATTATTATTATTATTATTATTATTATTATTATTGTTACCTCTCCGGCCATCTCTTTTTTGTATTTTGTTTGCCAGAAAAAGACTGGTTTTGTTTACGTTACTTTTTGTGTAACAGGGAGGCCTACTGTATTGGAGTACATGACATTTCTTAGAAACTCATAGAATTAATTTCTCTCTTTTGTCATGTTGCTTGAGAACCTGAGCAAATAGTAGAGCCAAACAATGGCTCCTTTTGCATACTTTTGGTTAGATACACAAGCATATCTTCTCAACACTGTAGCAGTAGCAGTGGCACTAGACACAGCATATTAAGAATTATCTATCCATCTATATATATATATAAGAATTTGTGGTCACCCATCCATTGATATAAGTTGTGTTTGAAGAGGGTCGGGGAGGGGCTCTGTTTCACGTGAACTAGAAGCTGTCATATCGGCCGTCTGAGGGAATCTGCTGCCACTCTTCCTACAAAAGAAAGCTCATTTTTTAATCAAACTGTTTCTATCCTTTCTCAGGTATCTAAACAAGCTTTGAAGAGTGTGTGTGTGTGTGTGTGTGTGTGTGTGTGTGTGTGTGTGTGTGTGTGTGTGTGTATATATATATATATATATATACACACACAACTTATATCAATGGATGGGTGACCACAAATTCAAGCCTGGGGTGGTGCCCATGTACCTCCTGGACAGAGTAAGTTATTATTAATTATCATAGACCCTTACCTCTGAGAGCTTCACTCACCTAACTGAAGAAATTTGGGATAAAAATGGCTAGGCTTTGTAAGGGATACAAGGCTGTTAGCCTAGTAACTTTCTATGAATCTGTGAACCTATAAATGTCCAGAATTTTGAAAACTAAAGGGGAAGAAGAAAACATTCTCTTACCTATATGGTACAACATTTTACTCTTCTCATCCCCAGGTGAAGGGTTGGTTTTGAGCGACAGACTGTTGCCAGTGTGAGATGGAGTTTAAATGGCAGCTGGGTCTGACCAACGGTGAGAGAATATAAATTTATTAGCCTGACATACCTTATACAGCTTACCTGCTTTTCAGGAACTGACAGCTAGGTATCAAGGTATCAGGATGAATCCAGATAGCATTCAACACATCCTCCAGATATGGCAATGTAGGCTGGATGGGAAAAGAATGAGGTCTAGCCTTTTGTAAAATAGCATAATATCTCCTCAAAGCTAAAACATCTATTTGTCCCCATAAAATACTTAAGTCATCCTGGCAATGGTCTAATTAAAAGAAAATTCCTGTAAAGAAAGATAAGAATTAAAATTTGTCTCCTAACTGGAGAGGTGGGCTTGGGAATCTGCAAGAGAAGAAACTCTATATTTGTCAAAATCAGAATCATCAGACCCAGTTTCCTCAGGAATAACTTTTCATGGAATGCCCATCTGTAAATATTTGTGCTTATCAGGATTTGTTGCATGTAATGCTTGTCCAGTCAAGGAAAGAAACTCGTTTTTACAATAATAACTTTGTCAGAAGAAGAATAAGGTTTAATTTTTTTTTTTCTTAATAGGAGTTCCAGCAGAAGAGGACCACCTGGAAGGTGGGACATCTGCCCAGTCTAATAGTCTCTTTCCCCAGTTACCCAAAGAAGAATCTCCAGGTTTGTCTCCTAGACCCAGAGAAGATGGTTTTCCTCTGCCTGTATCAGACACTGGAACAAATAAAAAGGATGTGATTGACCATCCAACTCATGCTGGCCAAAAGGACTACAAGAGAGGAATAGTCTAAGTAACAATTAATAACCACTGCAGACTCATCCATTATCGGCTGAGGGGTAGACTGAGTCCACAAGAACAGCAAGGACTCCTTGTTAAATTATTTTTTTCCTGGGTACTTCAGGGTAACAGACAGACAGATTGACTGGATTGAGTATCAATGCTGTAACAGGGAAAAAGCACCAGAAACAATAAGTTTAGCTAGAGCAAGTCAGTCTGAAGGTAAGTTGTCTCTAAATGTTCGCAGTCCCTTATGTGCTTTTCCCAGTCCCTTAGGTTATAAAAGGAAAAGTAGAACTGAATTCTCCCTGTCACTACTGATAGTACTATGGAAACACTCAGAAACACTGACAAAATTAAAATAGCAGGTAGGTTATCATGAACTGAGCATCAAGTATTACACTGACACGCAACTTCCCGTCTGTTCCTCTGTAAACTTTCCTGTCCCATAAAATTCAAAGTTTACACAAGGAGTGTACAAACCTTTTCACAAAACTAGTCCCAAATACCTTAATAAACACTCTACACTAAAAGCATAGGTCCCTGATATGAAAATTCCAATATTGTGAAGAAATACTAGGTTAAAGAGCAAAACCAGCATTTAGTCAAAAAATAGATAAAATGCTATTTTTCCTTAAAAAGTTAATGATTTCTGAGTGTTGGGATTACCCAATGGGGACCGATTTGCCAGAAACAAAGCTCTTAGCTGATTGCTGCTCATGTGAAGCCCTATAGATGCTTCTTCTCAAGACGGCAAGAAAGTACTGTAGAAAGTTTCACTCTGTCTACTGATTTTCTATCTCATAATTAGCCAATCAGCCATCAGATTGAAGGGGTGGGGAGGTCAGAGATTTTTGAAGTTAGCCAGTTGTTTCCTGTGCAGGAAGCAACCTATATTACCTAAGGTCTACTGCAGTGGTGGGATTGATGAACATCACTTGTTTCTTGTGCTGCCATTTACTAACTTGGTAACCACATTTTTTGTGGAGCAAAGTGAAACATTCAAACAGTATGTACCTAAGTTATTCAATGAACTAGTAGTTATTTAAAATTAGCACTGCAATTAAGCTATAATTATATAAACTGAGTCTGTGATTAGATTTTAATTATATACACTCACACACACACAAAGACCCTCGCAGAGTAGGAAATAAATACAAAGTTCACAAACAGTATTTCTCATCATAAGGAACAGCATGCTTCATATGTATGAAGAAGGCATATTGACTGATGTTATTATGAGCGACCCCCGGAACAATGAATGGTCTTTGTGTAACTCCAATTAGTTGGTTACATTATATCTTTTGATATTATATGCTCACAGATCAAATAGCAGTATGTAAGAAATGAGTCCATTATGGATTATTAGGATTTGGTCGGTATTGTTGTAATGGAGTAATTAGGAAAAAATAACTCTCAAAAGTGGAAGATACTAAGCATCTTCATTTCAGAATCACAAACAATTCCACATACGGTGTTTAACCACCTCTTCTTGCACATATATTCTAGCCAGTCTCTCAACTTGTCAGACTTTCCACACCATATTTCTGTTGAAGCACTGGCCACCACAACAGTGCAAACATTGGATGCATGTTGACATCAGCTGGTCAGCCACATAAACGGAAACCTTGAAATGAGGCAATCATGACAGGAAATAGCAAGCAAGAAGAGTCATTCAGTCATAGCATTCCCATGCTTACAAAATGTACTACACTCAGGTAGGAGTAATAATTATCAATTGCAGGATAGATGCCGGAATTTAAAACAGATCTATTTATGTAATATATTACAGGATTAATAAAAAAATAAAAATGTGACATCACCTTTTCTGCAGCCATATGAACCTCCTTTGAGCTACAGAAGACAGGTCCTGACAACTGTTTTCACAGTCTGACATAAAAAAGTATGCAAGGACATGCTTTTATAAACATGGTCCTTAGAACAGACGAAGCTACAAGCTGCTAAATTTAAACAAAAAATAAAAAGCAAAGGCTTGTAAGGGGTGTAAAGTAACTGAGTAAGGTGTCAAAGAGTTACAAGCCTAACACAGTAGATCGGAATATGATTTTTGGCAATTCTTTCATAGTCTGACTTTAAGCCTTAATGTGATGCAGCACAATATTTAAGGCAGCAAGACTGCAGTACATATGTCAGTTCCAATGACAGCACTGATATCTACATTTCGGCAAAAGACGTTTTTGTGCATACTTTTAAAACAGTGCTGTCTGTTAGAAAACTTCAGTAAACTTCAGGAGAGTTTATTTAAGTATATATTTATGTGTTTACATAAATAACTGAAGTAAAGTTCACCAAATCACAAAATATTATATCCCAAAAGCAGAAAATGAAAATATGTCACATGCACTATCTCAAACTGAACTACGTAAGGACTGAAAGATAAAAAAGTATAACAAAACATTCTGCAGGACTGAGATTGTCATAACTGCAATCATACAAGTCCATGCTCATGTGACCCCTACCCCTCAAAGCTTCCTGTATGATTTTAGTCACCCTCAGATCAGACAAACTCAAAGATTAGCATGACAACCAGTTTCACACAAGCCAGAATATTGTACTATTCTCAAAAACTGTGCAGCTTCATATCAATAAGGTTGTGTTGGTGTGAGGGGGAACAGCCCCCCATGGGGGATGCAGGGGGTTGGCTTACTTCATATATATATCTATCTATATCTATATATATATATATATATATATATATATATATATATAGATATAGATATAGATATATTTATTTTTATATATATATATATATATATATATATATATATATATATATATATATGTATTGAATCTCAGGGCTGTATTTTCAGACTCAAAGTTTCTGATAACTTGTGTTTAGCATCTTTCTTGCAGCCACTAGCACTAATCACTGGTGAATCATGGAGTTGTACTTCACTCTTTTATACAGAATGCTCCCCCATGTTTATATGTATCTGAGGTGCTAGGTCACTCTGGTATGACAGACATATGACTTGCTGTGGATCTGCTTCCACACTCACTTAACTATCACTGTCATCTTTCTCTAACAAAATACCTCTCCAAAGGTTTGATAACACTGAGTGTCCTGCAAGAATTTATATTTTTTGGTATATATACACGGCACTATTTGAACCACAGTACCACTGCATACATGTAGTCTTCAGCACACATTTTTGTTATGGTAAACATTATCAGGTATGGTAGTCAGCAGTAACTTATTTATTCAGATTCTTTGAATGATGTGCACCCACATTCTTACATTGTATGCATTTCAGTTTCCAGCTCTAGCTTTTGTACAGCAACAAAACAAGCAACTGTGTGTGTGTGTGTGTGTGTGTGTGTGTGTGTGTGTGTGTGTGTGTGTGTGTGTGTGTGTGTGTGTGTGTGTGTGTGTGTGTTTTGGAGTTTAACAAGGTAAGCAAAGTAATTTCAGGCCATCGATTTCATAAATCTTTATTAGACTCTCCATAGGTCCTCATTGTCATAAATCATGCACCACTGCAAGTATATTAATATGAAAGATTTGTAAAAACACTTACAGTGTAATCAGTTTCAGCCTTGTAACCCTGCTTTTTCTTTCCATTTCCATCCATTTTAGTGCTGGTTAACTGCTGAAGCATGTCTTCCATTCCATTTTGAATCACTCTGTCCATTAGTGCCTTTAAAAGTGCTAACTGAAATAAAAATGTATTCTTAGTGTATGATCAACAAATCTGAGTTATCCAAAGGGCGCACATATATATATAATTATATATATAGATAGATAGATAGATAGATAGATAGATAGCACTCACTTCTCCCATTCTATAATAAAATAAATCTGATAGAGTTCAAAGCATGCTAGAATACTGTAGACGTTGTACCCCTTTTTGCATTTTAAGGCAAGAAATTATTAAACTTAATAGGAATTAAATCAGTACAGTTATTCCAAGTCCTGCTCATTGGACATTCCTTTTATGGAAGCAGCTGACAACATCAGTACTGGAGGTGGTAGTTTAGGTAGTAGAGGTATTTGGCGGTGGTAGTTTTAGGAGTAGAGGCATTCAGAGGTGGTAGATTTAGGTGTTGAGGTATTTGGAGGTGAACGTTTGCAGAGTAGAGATATTTGGAGGTGGTAGTTTTAGCAGAAGAGGTATTTGGTGGTGGTAGTAGAGGTATATGGAGGTGGTATTCTTAGGAGTAGAGGCATTTGGAGGGGGTTGATTGGGGAATAGAGATATTTGGATGTGACAGTTTTAGGAGTAGAGGTATTTGGAGGTGGTAGTTGGGGAGTAAAGATATTTGGAGGTAGTAGTTTTAAAAGTTGAGGTATTTGGAGGTGTTAATTTGAGAAGTAGAGGTATTAGGAGTGGTTATAAAATGTTTCACACGAAATGATCACTTTGCTAGGCTGCCAAAGCTTTTGCAGTTGTACTGAACTACTCTTCCAACAAATTCAAATAGCTCAGCTATAAACCAGCAGTGAACAACCCTAGATTTCACCAAAGTTCTCTCTGCCTGTGCTAACTGCTAAATATTGGTTGGTCAAGTAGCGCAACAGAGAGAAACTCCAGTTTACAAACATGATATAGCAGCAGTGATAGAGACCATATTCTTATCTTATTACCATGTCTTTGACTTGAACACTATCCTGTCAGACCTGACCATGCTAGTGTTCTCCACATCAGACCATGCATAGGCACTCATACACACACACACACACACACACACACACACACACACACACACACACACACACACACACACACACACACACACAATTACACATACAGATACATGCAACCTCATTCATGATCCTACAGACATGCATACATTGATATACATGTTCACACAGTGACACAACCCCATCTTGGCTTCGCTGGACTTACTTCACTGCTAATATTCTTACAGTAGTGCGTGAGTGACTGCTACTTTTGATAACATTTACTTTTACCTTCTGCAGTAAAATGTTGCTCATCTTAATTGCTCAGCTGAGCAAATCAGAAGTCATAGACATTTCTCAGTGACAGCACATAAACAATTAGCATAAGACACTCCCCCGCACTGCCAAATTAGCATGTATTTTTGACTGCATACTGCACTCCTTGTCAAAGACCCCAAAGGAAAAAAAAAACAGTTGTAGAGTGGTTTATGAATCAGAACAGGCTTTCCTTGATGTGGAAAACTTCTGAGATAAGGTTTCTGCATCACGCCAAGCTTTTCTGAATGCCAGGGCAAGTCTTTCATTTAGAATTACTAATTTATTTGGTAGAAAGGTAAATAATCCGAAGAACCATTTCAGGGGTGAATTAGACACAAACCATGCACAAATATAAACATTATTATTTCAGCATAAATGCATTAAAGAAGGAGAACAAACAAGCTGATGGAATGCATATTGCTTTAAGAAAAACATAAGTGGTATAATATTCATGTAATAAAAATTACTGCAAAGTGGTGAGAATACATGCAGACTTAATAAGAGAGCATTAGGAATATCAAATAAATTAAGTAGTTTTATTTACAGAAGGCAAACAAAAGTAAATCACGACTGTAGGGCCTAAAGCTATTACACATTACCTAAGTTTCAAAGAAAAGAAAAAGTAATAAAATAGGTATCAATAAATGTTAGGTTAGAAGAAAGCTGATTTAAGAAGGTTCAGTGTATAGTGTATTTCACAACGCAACTTTACACTATAAATACTTAAAACAGTATGCAGTGTCAAAGCTGCTATGCAAATGTTTTCTTCACGCAGGGATGCAATGGTGGTCTGTGTTAGAAGGCATGCACTCTTGTGTGCATGCATTTTAGCACACATGCACATCATTTCCCAAAAGTTTACGTTGAAATTTTTGAAAATGGTAGAAATATCATCAGAGTGCTCAGATATATGTATGTATACATATATAACTATATCTACTCTATGTATATATTTATGTGTGTGTGTGTGTATATATATATATATATATATATATAAAATATATATATAATATATATATATATATTATTTATATATATATATATATATATATATAACATTTATATATATATGTATATATATATATATATAAACTATATATATAAGTGAATGCTGTCTACAACTTCTGTAAAACATAGCCCACAAGTAGCCACATATATTCTGCCTCAGTGATGAATCTGCTGTGGAATCCTATATCACCTATGCTGCAAGCAACAGTTGCAAATGTATATCAGACACAGACTCCTCTTTCTGCACATTTTTATCTACCCTCCACACATCATTCCACAACATAGTTTTATTCTAAACTCAGTTTCCCTAGCCCATCTCTGCTTTAAATCATCCATCTATGTTTTAAATCATCCATCTCTGTAAATCTACTATATTTATTCCTTCTGCATTCTTGCCTATTATTTTTCAGTGTATCTTTCCTCAAAATTTCTGCTATCCTTCTTGCATTCTCCCTCATGCCCCTCCTTTATTTGATACATAGTCTGATTTAGTAACCATTCAACTTCCTCTAGTTCAAAAGCTTCAGATACTTAAAATCCTAGAACTCCCCCTTCCAAGCCTTTCACACATATGCCATCAACATATCTTATCCCTTCCTGCCACCAACAGTAATAATAACGACTATCTAATGAAGCATATTAGGAAAAATTATGCACATTTATAGAAAAAGTCAAATATGTATACATAAGAAACATATACGCATACAGAAAAAATCCTGAAATATTCATCCTTAAACAAAGAGAGAAAATCATCAAAGATTCACTGTAGCAAAGGATTCAGCTGCTATACATTGTCACTCCTTATGACATGTATTAATGGAACAATATTTACAAATCATTCATAAACAAGAATTTAAACATTTACAAAAAGATTTATATATCTGATATATATATATATATATATATATATATATATATATAGATAGATATATATAGATATATATAGATATATAGATATATAAGCATAAACTCTTCCTCCATTCCTACAAACTGTCAAAACAGTTCATTTTTAATAGATTTTTTAATAATACTTCTTTTATAATGTAAGACACATTAATATTGCAATTGACATTGCCCCTTCTTTACAAAAGGTGTCACTGACCATTACAAGCCCATAAGACCTCTAATTAATAAAATGTCAATGCTCAAGACAACTAACTGATCCAAAAACTATATTATTAATAAAATAAATGGGCTGACTAAACTCAATGTCTCCACCAACTGCCATTGAGGAACAGTGTCCTTTTCACCCACAATAATTATCTAACATCTCTCTTACCTTGCCGTGTTAAAGCTATCCCTTGAACCTTTCCAATGTTCATCTCTAAACTTCACCCGTATCATCACAAATCTGCAAACCATCTGAATGCAATCTGTAATCATCTGCACCAACTGTCTTCATCTTCATCACTTAACTCTATTCTCATATCAGTGGAACAGTGATCGTTCATCAAATCATGATATGGATAAAAAGATAACAGCACATGCTGTCACCATTGCCTTCATAACACCACCACTGGTCTCCATCCCATCCAAATGCACCTATAAGTTACTGAAATTTTGGGTTTAAGCAGCTCTCGCAGTCCATGTCAAGTCTCTTGTCACCCAAATTGTGGCTGTAGCTGCTTCCTGCATGTCATGGATGTGTTACCTCTTCAGTCATCTCTGAAAAGTTCTCCTCAGCCTCCTCTAGAGCTTGGCTTTACCATTTGATGTCCATTCTTCCTGGCTACTTCAGTCTCAACTTCTTTACTCACTTTTCTTGAAGGAAGAAACAATCTTTGAATGGATCCCCTCAAGAAGACTCCACCATTACCTTATCAGTGTCTTTCTTAACACATACACTTCGTATCCTGATGGGTAGCTAGTAACTTCTACCTCAGACTATTTCATACAAGTCCCATACTGACTATCTTCACCAAATATCATAAAGTTCTGTTGTCTCCCATCCCTTCCTTATACTTCCATATCGGATCACTTAACTCAGCTGATGTCAGACATCATGTACCTCTTAGGACACACTAATGGCTTCCTAATATATCTGGGTGGAGTGTATGCACTCTTGCTACATTACTCACAGTGTAATTGTGTACAAAAGTTTGATCACTGGCCTCCCCATGTAACAGATTGCCTGAAGTATGCATACTTTCTGCTCTATACTGTAGCAGAAAAGTATTCAGCTCTTTTAATTTTTTTCATAGACTTTTCTCAGCCACTGACATCCCCTCTGTAATACTGCCTGCTTCTCCAACCATTCTCCAGCCCTGTAAATATATAGCTTTACTAAAACTGGCAAAACACTGCAGCATCCCCTCTTTGAACCAGAAGAACAAAAACAAACTCAGGAAAAACACACAAACACTCTTGCTGCAGAGACTCTGACAAAGGGCTAAACCAACACCAAAAAGTATAACAACAAGGAATAAAACAATAATTCTTGATAAGCGCTTTTGTTTTATTAACTTTAAAACTTCATCAGATCAGTCTTTAAAAATAACATTGTAAAAGATATTTCCATTCAAAAATAAGACGTGCAGGAGTGGCAATGGGTTCAGTCTGTGATGGCTTGTTCGCGAATATTGTTGTGCTGCAGTGGGAAAGAAAATTTCTTTTTAATTCTGAATTTTTTAAACCTTGTAGCCTTTACACTTGTTATCTAGATGACATATTTATTATGTGGGATTCAAGTATGGATAGGTTATCTCAATTTATTGCTTATATTAATTAAACCACTGAATTTTTAAAGTTTTCTTTTGAATTACATAAACATATTGCATTTTTGGACATCTGGTAAGTACTAACTAATTATACAATTATATATATATTTATAGATTGTTTTTAGGGTTCTTGTACACAGACCTGAAGAAGTCTAGAAGGACGAAAGTGATCTTTGTTAACAATAGGTTATGAAAATATAAATTGATTTTACATGCAAAATGTATATGTATATATTTATATACATTTTTTGATTGCCAAATGAACTAAGGTTGATATATTTCCAGCCATGTAGTATATTGTCTTGGATAAAATCACATACTTAATAATCTACTTAATAATCTGGTTAAATAAGAGGTACCGCATCATTATAAATGTTATTTAAAGTATATAAGGGTTCTATATTATTATGATAGCTACCAAGTAGGGCAGGACCAGCTTGAATGTCACACTGATGGGGGAAGGGATGTGAATTTAACATGTGTACCAATAACACTTTGTTTTACAGCCAGATAAACCACTCCCATGCCTGGTAAAAAGTACATATACATATACATATATATATATATTTATAAAGCTTGTGAGGAAATTATTACTCTATTTTTGTTTTACTTGGATCGCTTGTCTGTGTACTTAATAAAGGATTTTCGACTGGAAACAGACTGCCTGCCTTGCTTGGATTACTTTCAAATACTTAGTAATACTATACAATTATATATTTTCTATTATTATTTTTTGTTTTGTTTTGACTTAAGACGAGTTTAAGTTCGCTACTTCTACTACTATTGTCTGATCTGATTACTATACAGTGATTAACTAGAAATAAATGGACTGAAAATCTTCCACACAGAGAAGTTTCTTACACTGTTTTGTTTTTGGACCCACTTCACTTTAGTGGGTTGTTTTGAGACTTTGGGGATACCTTGGAGATTACTTGATTTTGTTAATCGAAGATTTTTTTCTCAGATATATCGCTAACCCACTTTCTCAAATGGGTACTTGCACTTTATTAGTTTGCATTCATCTTTACAGAAACACACTGTAGTTAAAGGTAAATTTGTTAGGGCAGCGTACATGGTTTCAGAGTTTGAAAACATTTTAGATGAATGTAAATTAATAAAGAATATGTTTTTAGCACATGAGTACCCAGTTCCTTTTATCAACCAACTTATGTATGAGGTCATAAATAATAAGGAAAGTGGGTTTTATTTACCTATTTTAAATTATGGTGAAATTTGTAAAAGAGATCTTGTTTGTGGTACAGATGTTGAAGTTTTTACACTATGAACACCTAAATGGTGTTAACTTATCAAGTACATGTGAGATTAACACTTCCTTTAAAGTCCCTTCATTCACTTGTTCTTTGATTACCTAATATAATGCTGATAGTTCTATGTTGAGAAGGATTATTGAGAAAATAATTGGGTTATTTTTAAAGGTGATAAGCAGCTTTTAGATAGCCTTGGGGATAAACCCAGTATTACATATAGGAAGGCTTTTAACTTAGAAAATATACTTGACAGGTTTGATGAGCAACTTGACTCTGTAAACCTAAAAGTCCTGAACACTTTACACATGTCAAAATGCCATTGCTGTTCTGTGCATCGGTATATTTTAATATGTGAAAGTTACAAAATTAAGAATTTTAGATTTTATAATTGTAATACTGTTGTAATTATTTATGCTGCTGTTTGGCAATGTTGCTCCACCATTTATATTGGGAAAACTGAGCGTAGGCTTAGAGACTGTATTAATGAATATGCCTATGATGTGAAGCTAGGCATATTGTGAAAGAACCAAGACACAATTTTAAATTTGGGATTACTGCAAAATTAAATAGAAATGAACAAAGCGGAGCATGGTCACTGCAGTTAGAGAAGCTCAGGTTATATTGGCAGTTATTAGTAAACGCTAATAACTCACCTGGATTAAATGATCAAGTGTCAATAAGTTGCTTGTTAAAATTAAAAACTTTAGATAGATAAATAAGTATTTTTAAAATTTTATCCTTTAATTTTCAATCTTTAATGTTTTATTTGCAAAATGTATTTGAATATGTTTCACACACATATATATATATATATATATATATATATATATATATATATATATATATATACTTAGTTTTTATTAGATGTGTCTTTAAATTGGTAAAGTTACTGGGGGTGTAGTAGTATGTCTATCTTGTTTAAACTATAAATATTTTTCTCTTATTTTTGAAAATTGACCTGATGAAATTTTAAAGTTAATAAAACAAAATCACTTATCAAGAAGTATTATTGTGTTATTCCTTGTTATTATAGTTTTTGGTGTTGGTTTAGCCCTTTGTAAGAGTCTCTGCAGCAAGAGTGTGTGTGTTTTTTTTCTGAGCATCCCCTCTTCCCATTTAACCCAATGCACTCTGTCCTCTTGTAAATCCAGCACCTGCTCTTTGGAACAATTACTCTTGAAACTGTTTGCATACAGCTCATAGAGTTTTGTCCCTCTGTCTCTCCTTGAGTCTACAATCCTGATATTCTCATAGTGTGACCTGTTTTCAATGTTATCCTGACTGCATTGTTACCAGAGTATATTTTCTCATAACTATGCCATATTACTGTAACAGTTCTTCCTACACTCTGTAGAATAGAAATATATACTCTCTGCCCCTCTGCAACAGCTGGAAACTTTTCCTGCTCATGTCAGACCACAAATATTTTTTGCAGAGGACCCCACTGTCTCTAGAAGCATCAAATTTCAAAAATAGTGTCAAGGTTATTATTCATTTTTACTGTAGCTTTCATCAGTGTGCCACATGAGTGCTACAACTTCAACATTTCGCTGTGTGCCACAGTAGTGGTGTCACGGAAGCATTCCTCTACAGAATGCATTAGTGCCAGCACTCACCACTGGGACATTTTAGGAGAAATAGGATGCAATATTTTCATTAACGTCTCTCTCCCCTCTCATCCCACTCAAAATTTCACTTATGCCTGTACCTAAGTGAAAATTATGAAGTAAGGATGTTATCTTAACTGCAGCTCTTCATTCGCCATCAGTAATAATCACACTTAAACATTTACGCTCATTGTGCAGCATCTCTTTTTAATATGATTTGTTTCATAGGTTATGACTAAAAAGTGTACTATCCTAGTTATCAGAGAAATAAACAAACCCCTTCCTCACTCAAAAGTGAACTGAAGTTGATTCACAGTCCGGTGCTTTGGGCCAGCCCACCAGTAGTGGATCTCCACGAATCTCTATAACACCTGTCACTGCACAACATATTTCTATACATGGCAAGTTTAGCATTAAACAAACAGAAGTGAAGCATTTTTTTGCTTTATACCTGCTGTGGTCCAACTAGCCATAATCTCCTTACCAGTCATGCTAGCTTGGTGCAAAAACTCCAACATTTGCTAGGGATATTTCTCACAAAAATGAATGAATGGAAAAACATCAACAACAGAGGTGTCTTGTGTCCCAATACTGCAAGCAAGTTTTTCTTTTCTTACTTACCCCAAAATAACCAGTGTTCAGTATCTCTACAAAACTGTGCTACAGGACTATATCAGGAATGGGTACTATTTCAGGAATGGGTACTATATCAGGAATGGGTCTGCCCATGGTCAGAAGGTGTGAAGCATTCTCTACAGTCACAAAATAGAATGGGGGTTCTATTTTTCATTTTCTTGAGCTGGCAATCCATTATCTGAGTTAAGGTCACGTAAGGAAAGAGTTATCCACTATTTGGTCAAGGTAGGAGCAACAGCTAGTTTTAGAGCAATGTTATGCAAAGAGCACCATGCAGATGGCATTACATTACAGAACAACAGACCCATCATGCCCAAAAAAAAGAGAGGAGACTTTGCAAGAAAATGATGAAAGACTTATGTTGCATAGACACATTGGGTCAATGGCAGGCATAATAGGGAAAGATCTGTATAGTTATTCTTCAGATGGGATGAGTACCACAACACATGGTTTAATTCTTGGATTTATTCAATTTCTGTTTTAAGTTGTGGAACCTTTCTTTATGAAAAACATCTCAGGTAAAAGTTTTACTAATGAAATGACAAAGTCTATCACTCTCTTTGAAGCAGCATCTCAGAATGACCATATCTGATATTGCCACAGTCAGCGATATTAATAAATAGCAGAACAAGCATTCCAGCACTGTAGAGTAGAGGTTTGGGTACTGAAATAGACCTCTGATGATTTGTGCTTGATTAGTGAACAAGATGCTGCAGCAATTGGATAGTCAGATGAAAAGGGTTGGGAGTGAGAGCCAGATGAAGGCACAGAATCTCCTATCGAAATTGTTTTCAGGGAGAGACAATTTTGTTGACCCCAGAAAATAAAACACAATAAATTAATGGTTCTGTTTGATTTACTTTCCAGCATCTCATACATGCCCTCCCGCTATCGAAAGCACATAAAGTGCAACTGGACACCTTATCAGAATTATCAGAATTTTATGCATAAACAAATGGTTTTGTCATTGTTTTGTTGTATACAAGTATAGATTAAATGTTAGAGTTTTCCAAGCATACCTCTTAACATTTTAGCACAGGAATTCTGCACAAAGCCAAAAATAATGGGGGAGAAAGGCCTGCAATCAGGAAAAGATTTTAAATATCACTCTTTTAAACTTAAAAAACTGATAGAATAACAAGTTTTACATTAGTATAGATTTGCTGAAGAATATGAATTTTGAAACTAAAATATATTTAATTATTTCATGACATTAATCCTCAATGACATGCCTGAAAACAACACAGTTTGTGAAGAACATACCAAAATTATGAGACAACAAAATCTAGACATTCTGCAATTTTCGGGACAGTTTAAATGTATATCACCAAGGGTTTGCATATTATTCTGAACTGTGACTATGCATAAATCATAAGTCTATTAAACATTGTGAAAATACAGTATATGAACTGATCAAAGGCTGGTGAGCATGTATGCAATGATGCATTTTGTTATTTATTTCATTTTTAGAGAAGGAATTAGATTTGTAGCAGCTGTGTATAGATTACTGTGCCATCAAAACCAATGTGCTTGTAACACCTGCACTTTCCTTGATCTGTAATGTCCAGGCCTGTTGTGATCAGAATATTTAGCCAAGCTCACTGCCACATTGCTCACAATGCAGATTGTAAAGACTATGAGAAAGAAGATAGATCCATAGATTCAAAATGTATATAATTTATTGATCATCACAATGCAACACTGTGTGGGCAAATTTTATTGATCAAATATAATGCTCAGTCTACTTGGCCTTCTTCTTTTTACATCATTATTTTTGTAATAATAATAATAATAATAATTATTATTATTATTATTATTATTATTATTATTATAATTATTAAAACAAGGGGTGAGGACTGGATGTAGTTTGCAAATCAAAAGACCAGTGTTACCATAATACTTAAAAATGAAGTAAATTGTTTATCATACCTTTATTCCATAGAGATCAAAAAGTTTTTCTAGATCCTAAAAAAAGATCAAAGGCATTATTGTTTTGCTCTCAGCAGCAGAATGCATTGCAGAAAATATCACTACCTAATTCTAAATAATATAAATCAAAAGACAGTATGCACAAAAGGCAACATTAAACTTATTATCAAGAAGAACATTCGACCTGTAAAATTTACGACTGAACTGTAACGTGTGTGTGTGTGTGTGTGTGTGTGTGTGTGTGTGTGTGTGTGTGTGTGTGCGCGCGCGTGTTTTTTAAGTTTACACAGCAAACACTGTTTCATCTCTCAAGCTGTGCAGTGGTAATATTCTTCTGAAGATCTTAGGCTAGAAGTAAGCATTCTGAGGTCACTAAATGTTTTTCCTTATTTTTTTTTTTCCTGCATAAAGTGCATGCCCAACAGTGCCCCCTAGAGCAGAGTACATTACAGAATTATACTCTGAAGAGCATTTAGATCCCATACAAATAATAGCTGAAATTACCTAAGTTTCTTCACAGGCATGCTTAGTTCTCAATTTATATTTACTTACTGTAAATTCTCACTCATACATTCAGATCTTCTATCTAAGAAAGAATGGGCTAAGTCCTTGATCATGGAAAATAAGCAATGCTATCCAAGTGGGATCAATATAACATGTAATGATAAGTGTAGAGGGAAATTACTAAATTTGAGGATGATATCAAAAAAATTATGAAATAAACAAATGCTCAAAATGAAGCTAAAATGGAGTTAAAAGTAAATCGCCCACTTCAAAGATTGTACTGCAACAGCTTCTCATACATATTAAAATTTAATCACTAAAAGGAATTGTATGGAATAGAACATTCACAAACTACAAAAACATTTACAAAAAGGTTCTTTGGGAGTTCTGAAACTTAAGGCATGTGCATATGAAAACCAGTAAAAGCTTTAATCAGCTAACAAAATAATGTAGGGCGATACAAATGCTAAGCATTTAAAACAGAGAAAATAACTCTGATACAGTTCATGAGGATTTTCATTGTTGGCAAAACAGTAAGTTGCATTAACGTCTGAGTTTCTTTTCTACTAATTGTACAAATTAATACATTAGGTCTGAATCATAAAAAAAATGAAGTTATATAGTTACTTCCTGCATAATTAAACTATGCTCTGCAATCCATTACAAGACAGTAGACTGTTATTGGCACCTAATAAATATACCTAAAGGGGTTCACTATATATGCTTGAAAACACACAGTACCGAAGTACGGAATCCCGAGCCCATAATACTGACGTTACACAATCACAGAAGTTCATATCCCCGATGCCCAGAATACTGATTAAGTGTTGGCCATGAATACGTCCTATAGAACAGCTGTGTAGAGTTTGCAATGTCGTACAACAGCTGATGTTGCAGACATGGCTGACAAGCTTTATCATGTGCTCGGTGTCATTGGCGAAATGTATGTCATTGGCGAAATGTACGCTCGGTCAAAGTCCCAAAAAAGTAAGGATATCATAATATCAGAGGGGTATATATATCATCTACAAATAAAGTCTAATGTAAAGTGGTATTGGTGTTGCAAGTTAAAGAGGAGTAACAGTTGTAAGGAGCGTACGGTAACGGAATCACTGTCTGATGGTGAAGGACTTCTAAAGAGTATAGCACATAATCATGTCGGGGATCCACTAGAAGTGGAAAGGTACAGAGTATGCAATAGTCTCAAGAAAAAGGCAGCTATGTCTAGGGATATACCCACATTATTAGTGGATGATGCCGTAGCTTCCACGTTGTTAAGTTGTGTACCTGGTCTGCCGAATAAAAAGGCTATGTTACAGCAGATCCAACGTGTGCGCTGTAAAGCAAACCCTGCCAGACATATGCAATATATGACTGTTGCTACATTAGATTTCGGCATGTTTCTATTGCAATCAGGGGAATTTGTAATGAAACGGTCTTGAGATGCGGCGTCTGGGACACACGTACTTGTATTCAGTACATTGAATAATCTCCATGATCTGAGTGTTGCTACTATCTGGCCTATGGATGGTACATACTTTTGTAAGGGTGCTGTCTGCCGACAATTGTATAGTATCCATGGCATAGTTAAATGTTGTAGTTACAGTAGGTGTGTCCCTTTACTGTATTGTCTCATGTCCAAGAAATCGCTACATGCTTATAATATGCTATGGCACTGTGTACTACATCTCTTTGCCTCTCAGAACTTTACACTGTCGTTGCAATTTATATTGTTTGACTATGAAATTGCAGCTATAAAAAGTGTCAGGCTTAATTTCAGTAATGTGTCAGCTAAGGGATGTTTGTTTCATTTCAGCCAGAATGTCTGTCGTAAGGTTCAGCAGCTTGGGCTAGGGTCCTTGTATAATAAGGTACAACAAATAAATGAAAAGCAAACCACCAAGGGATAAATGCTCCGAAGCCAGTCAGAGTAAGTTGTAAAAATAAGTAGATAATAACACTTAGGAGCAACCCAGCACAAAATAAAGTTTCCAGCATCAGTTGAATACCAGTTAGATAGCAAAAAGTGTTGTAAGCGCTTTCGCCAAAAAAAAGGTAAGCGCTTTCGCCAAAAAAAGCCTTTTGGCGAAAACGCTTACCTATTTTATGTGCCTGTATTAAAGATACTTTATTTTATCTGGAACAATTTATTCTTGGACATTACAACACTTTTTCCTTGTATAATAGTTCACACCCATTTCAGTTAGCTGTGAAGTCTCTAATAGGTTTGGCTTTCCTAGAGGAAGAGGAGGTGATCGCAACATTCAATTAGCTCAAGGAATCATTTCCTGATGAGGGCAAGGATATTGTGAAATACTTTAGTGACTGGTATGTTTTGGGACATGTCCGTAAATTTATTACACGTTCAACCACAGTGTCACGGTGTCCCACATTGTTCCTTATACCATTTTGGAACATAGCTGAACTGAATAGGTTATTTCTGCCACATACTCAAAACTCAGTTGAGGCATGGCTTCGACATCTTAAGTTTTTGTTAGGTAACAGGGCTACAGATTTGTCAGTGCTGATGTGTTGTCTCACTAGAGAGCAAGGTAGGGTTGACAGTTTACGTGAATGTCTTGCTGCTGGATGTCCGCCATCACCAAAGTGGAGGAGGATAATCGAGAGACAAAATATGTTTCAGCATTTTCTGGCTAACAAACATGAGTATACATCCATTGAGTTTGTAAGATATATTGCTCGACTGCTAAAAATTGTAAAGCAACATATGCTGTTGTGCCATCATTTGTTTATTCACTGATTTCATTTCATGTTGTCTCTCGCACGTTTCAGGTGGTGTCTGTAGTGTATGGTTAGACTATTACAGAGTTATGTGTGTTAACTACAAGATGTTGCTGTTTGAATGTGAAAGGTGATAGTTTAAGTGGTAGTAGGCATCTATGTGTGTGCTTTGTAAAGCATTATACTTTGTCAGAATTGTTAGTTTGTTTCCCACTACATGATCGGGTGTTGCGCTAGAACTATGGATACGTCTTATTATGTTTGGCATGTCAGTGCACGTCATAGCCGTCAAAAAGTTATTTTCGGTATTCTGGGCATCGGGGATATGAACTTTCATGATTGTGTACCGTCGGTATTATGGGCTCGGGATTCCGTACTTCGGTATTGTGTGTTTTCGAGCATATGTAGTGAACCCACCTAAAGATGCTGGTTCATGCCGTTTGAAAAAAACTTTGCAAACTGTGTCTTTCACTGAGAGAAGTGAATTACTATCTGATAGGTATTGGTATTTTGGTTAGAATGCTTGATTCTACTGTCAGTATACCGGGTTTAAATCCAAGGGAAGCAAGTTCAAAACTTGAACTGAAGTAACTCAGTTGGCAGAGCATTCCACAGTAGATATAGAGGTTCTTGGTTCAATCCTGGGTTTTGGTAACATAGCCTTTGACCAAGAAAACCACAATATATAGCTACAAGAACTACAGTCTATAACTATTAAACCCAGTTCTATTTTCATGGGTGAACTAAACAACCCAACTATAGAATGGGAAACCTATACTATCATTATTGCACTAGCACAGAAATTGGACTTTGTCAATATAAATGCCAGAGAACAACTAGTCTGTGTTACCACTGGGGAATAACATCTTAAACCTTGCCCTTGCTAATATGGCAGCATCTTGCATTATACCTTGCATATCTTCATCACTTGTAAGGTCTTATCACAAGGCCATCTCTTCTGAAATAAAATTGAGTCCGGGGAACATTTCCACCCCTAGTATCTTTAAAAATTTCTGCAAGCAAAATTAGCTACTCCTAAGTGATACAGATCCATATCCCCACTAAACCCAGTTAACTTTATTGAAAATGTGGAAATATATACCACTGAACTACACTAGTATGTAAACGGATGCATAGATGTGGCTGTACGCAGTAAAAACAAGGGAGGGGCATACCACAAACACCCCCACACACACCTTGTGGAACTTTAATATCAACAAGCTTAACAATAAAATAACAAGATTATTGGCTAAAAGTAAGAAGAATAAGGCACAGAATAATAAAGCCCTCATCATTAAATTGGTGAATCTGGGAATCTTGAGGCAATGTTACAACTGCCTCATGTACACAGACAACCCTCTCCTCCTCCCAACAAATTCCAACACATGTGAGAGATGCAACCATATAGCCAAACTGGAGGCTAAGCTCTCTCAACTCAGTACTGGCATAACCAGTCAGGAGGAGAAGGAAACCACACTCACTACAATTCCAGTCTCACATAGACCTACCACGACAGCAAACCAAACACATGATCACACAAAAACATACTCGGAGGCTCTAAATAAAGATCTGCCAAGCAGCAGAGACCTCCAAAGCAGACACCCAAGCAACCACTACCCCAAAACCAAACACGTGCAACACATATCTCACAAAGCCAGTGTGCCAAACAGTCACAGCCCTTAAGACTAAACAACACACCTGATACACTTGTAATAGGTGACTCTATCATCAGGCACACTGACGTCCCGCTCACCAGGCTGAACAAGGAGAGGGTCACGGGGAGCAGCCTGTCGGGCGCTAGGATTTGCCACATAACACAAGCACTCAGGTCACTCCAAGGCAAGTACAAATATGACTCAGTCATTGTCCATGCTGGTGTGAATGACCTGAGACGTACCTCCCAGGACTACATGAAAAGAGACATAGAGGAGGTCTCTGAGCATGTAGCCCAGGCCGGTATGACCCTGACCTTGAGTAGCATCTTATCCTCACCAAGAATGATGCCACAATATGAAGACAAGATGATCAATTTCAACAATTGGCTTAAGTACTGGTGTCATTCAAAGGGGATCCAATGCCTGTCAGCTTCAGATGATATGCTCGACAAGCCACGATGCTTCGCTAGGGACAGCTTGCACCTGTCACCCCTGGGTTTTTGGATATTGGCAAAGGCTCTTGCTACCCCCATAGTGCCTTTTTTAGGCAAGGCTCAAAAGACAAACCCACCTCCATAGGTATCACAAGGGATAAGAAACTAAGAGTAATGCTACTCAATGCCAGAAGTCTAAACATCAAGATGCACACACTCTAAACTCTCCTTAGCATGGAGAACATCGATATCTGTGCAGTAACAGAAACCTGGTTCAGGGCTCCCAAGAGCACCCCAGCACTACCAGGTTATACCTCATACCATGCTTTTCGGCCCCAAAACTTGGACCGAACCACAAAAGGAGGGGGAGTATCGATATTCATCAAAGATACCCACACCTCCAGGTTGGTGGCAAAGCATGAAGCATCAGAGACTATCCATGTGCAGCTAACAGTGGGTAAAACTGCCTTCCAGTTTATAGCCTGCTACAGACCACCCTCCCAAACCCAGGAACCCCACTCAGCCTTCCTGAGAACACTGGAAAATATGAAGGTCTCTCCAAACACCATTATATTGGGCGACTTCAACTACCCAAACATAGACTGGGAGCATTACTCTAGCTCCAACACCCTAGCCCAAAGGTTCCTAGAATTTATAAACTCAAATGCTATGGAACAACTTGTTACCACTCCCACAAGAGGGGAAAACATACTGGACCTGGTCATCACCAACATGGGGACTCTATGCTCCAGACCAGAAGTGTATCCCTCACAGGTAAGATCAGACCATACACTAATCTCACTGGATATTCACATCCCGACCCCACCCCCTGCCCAGAAAACCACAGTGAAAAACATCTCTAAAGCAAATTTCACACTCCTCAAAACCGAGGTGGAATCCTTCAAAGGCCCTGGGCCTGTGAAAATACGTCCCAGACCACAGAATCCTTTATAAACACATTCTATGAACACCTTCAGGAATGCATGGATCATGTGATCACAAATAAAACCAAGACCCAATCCTCCAAAGGCAGACGTTCTGTCTGGTGGACCCCAGCCATAAACAAACTATACAACAGAAGGAGGAAGCTACTAAATGATAGAGCAAAATTCCAAAAAGGGAAGGCATTGCTGATCAGTGTTAGCAAAAAACTACGGGCACTCATAAAATTGTCTAAGGCCAGCTTCGAGAGAAAAATTGCACAGGACACTAAGGATAATCACAAGGCTTTCTTTAGTTATGTTAGGAACCTGGGTGGTAATACCCAGATATGCTCAGAATTAGTCCAAAATGACAAAAAATACACTGAACCCACAGACATTGCCAACATCCTAGCTTACAGGTTCAGCGCAACCCCCCCCCCTCCCCACCAAAAGGGCAAATATCTATCCCAGCAGAGTGCTACCCCCCTGACATCTCAGATGCTCAGGTAAGAGCCTCCCTCTCCAAAGCAAAAAACACAGCATCAATGGGACCAGACAGTGTCCTGGGCTGTGTAATACATGAACTCCAAGAAAAGCTAAATCCAAACATAAAACTACTGTTCAATCTCAGCCTTACTACAGGATATGTGCCCAAAGAGTGGCGTACAGCAACAGTGGTCCCTCTCTATAAAGGTGGTGCCTCAACGGATCCTGGAAACTATCGCCTCATAAGCCTGACTAGCTTGGTCTGCAAAGCTATGGAAAGGATCATCATGGACCTCATAAATAAAGATATTGGGGACCTACAGACACTGGATCCTACCCAGTTCGGCTTTGTTAAGGGCAGATCCTGCCTCTTAAACCTGGTTGATTTCTTTGAAACAGTCACCAAGGCCATTGACGAGGGGAAGGTGGTCCACACAGCCTACCTGGACCTCGCAAAAGCCTTCGATACAATACCCCACTTGGGCATTATAGATAAGCTCACCAGCTTAAATATAAACCCCTATGTCACTAGATGGATTGCAAACTGGCTCAAGGACAGAACCCACATGGTTAGAATTGCTGGAGGCATGTCAGACTCCAAACCAGTTACAAGTGGTGTCCCACAAGGCTCAGTCCTGGGACCTCTCTTGTTCGGTATATATTTCTCAGAGGTACAGGCCAACACGGAAGGACTGTGGCTGACCAAGTTCACAGATGACTGCAAACTGGGCGCCATAATAGACTCTCCAGCTGACACAAGCATCCTCCAAAAGGGCCTCATAGAAACAGACAACTGGTGCCAGAGCCATGGCCTCAAGCTAAATGCCAAAAAGTGTATAGTCATCCCCTTTGGCAAAAACAAAGTGCCCACAAATTACCACATAGGTGGTAATCCATTAAGTACAGAAGAAGTAATTAGGGACCTGGGGACCCAAGTTGATAGCAATCTCTCATTTGACAACCACATGGCCAAAGTGGTTAGAAAAACATTTTATATAGCCCACCTAATCATGAAGGGATTAACATCTAGATCAGGGGAGGTCATCGTGTCTCTTTACTCATCCCTCATCAAGCCCATAATTGAGTACAATGCCCCTTTTGGGATGTACCTTACCAGACACCTGCAGCAACTGGAAAAACCCCAAAAGTACCTCACCAACAGGATCAAAGGGCTCAAACAGATGCCATATGCTGCCTGGTTAAAGAAACACCAGCTCTACTCAGTGGCATACCGCCTGTTCAGAGGCGATTTGTGCCTGACATATAAAGCCATGTCCAACCTGGAATTAATGGACATGATGCACCTCAGAAAATCCAAATCCCATCGAGCTATGCGCTCGAGAGACCACCAGTGGGAGTGGGGAGCACTGAGCGGCCTGTTTGTCCCCAGAGGAGTGGTTCCAGCCAGAAACTTGTAGTCTATTGGCCATTTTGGGTCAATTCCTAGCTCTTTTCAGCCCCCTGTAATAAAGCCCGCTTTAGCAAGCTTTTTCGCTTGTATTCAACTCAGCACAGCTCCTCGTGGTGTCCTGCAGAGTTCTACAAGCAGCAGAGAGCAAAAGAGTGACTTTTTCCTGATTTAAGTATTTTTTCTGGCTTTTTGATTATTTACTGCTTAGCGACTGCATTTTCGCCTGTTTATACAGCTCTGCATTCTATTTAAACTGCTTTTGTGTTGATTAACTGTTTTGCACTTTTAAAAAAGTTATTTGTTGTTTAATTTTACCTGTAGGCTAACACACTCAAGTGCGCTAGCCGTTTAAAAGCATTTATAGCATTTACTGTCTGTTTTTCCTCTGTTTTCTGCAAAAAAGAAAAAAACAAAAAAAAAAATCTTGTTTTCCCGCCTTACTGAACTAGAATAGTCCAGTCTTCAGAGTTTGCTGATCTCTGGGCTTTGGCTTGGTTCCTGTGCTATTCCATATCCTTATTTGGATAAAGGGAAGCTTCTTTGTTCACCAGTGGGAGTGGGGAGCACTGAGCAGCCTATTTGTCCCTAGAGCAGTGGTTCCAGCCAGAAACTTGTAGTCTATTGGCCATTTTGGGTCAATTCCTAGCTCTTTTCAACCCCCTGCTATAAAGCCTGCTTTAGCGCGCTTTTGCGTGATTTAGCGCGGAGTTGCCCATAGAGCACCATCGGGCAGTGGCTACGGGCAAATGATGAAGAAAACATATATTTTTTATCTTGCCATGATTTACTACGCCTCCCAAAGCTGCCTTCAGCAAAATAAGTACTCATTCCTAATTTTATTTTGTTTTTACTCTTGTCTGCCCTCATGGGGGCAGACATGGTGATTCCTTTGGAAAGCTAAATCTGTCCTATAATGCAGACTGTGAGGACAAATAGCCCTACCATTTGTTGTCAGACTAGACTTCCATTCACTTACAATGGAACTCCTGAAAAAAACTGCCAAGTTTGAGAGTCTGCAGCTCATGTGTCATTGACTGGTATGCGCTGAGTTTTACAAATGTTGTTCCTACTGATGTACTACACATTCACTGAAAGAAACCTGCAAAAGTGTCAACAAATTACTGAGATAAAAAAGACTTTTCACAAGGAGCAGTTTTGCAAGTTTCAGTTCCTGGCCAGGTTACTCCTCCCATAACCCCTCCTTCAGTGGGCTACAGTCTCACATTTCCAGCTTTGCTAGATTCAACTATTTAGTCAGCTTTGCATGACAATAGAAATAAAAAAATAGCCTGGTGTGCCACTAAAACTGTTCCCTTGTATGTCTCTTCACTTCTGAATAGCAATTCCCAAAAATAAAAAAAACAAGCAAACTCATCAGTCCAGAGTTTAGGCTAGTCTATCCATTTTTTAAAATGTGCACAGTAAAATATTCAACTTGTAATGCATTTTGGCTGCTGACATGGTTATCTTTACATAGTTATTCTCTTATAGTATAACCTGAACTTATGGTATTTAATGATAAATTTTACAACAATTCTCAGTTTCTTAACAATGACCTCCCAAGCCTCTGATGTGACCTAGTACTTTCTTACTATTGCTTTATGTAGTTTGTCTTAGTTGTATATTTGTAGGGTGTTTCTCATCCTCTCAGCAACAGACTCCTGGAGAAGCATATACTTGTATAGAAAGAGTACCAGCAGCTGTAGCAGTGATACCACACTGCAAAACAATGCACTGAAACATAGTACTGACAAACACAAGGGAATGTATATGTCTGAATCAAGCAGTGATGAAATTGCTAGGGACTTCACTGAGCAAAATTTTGCTCTTAATTTCTCCATTTCACAATGCATAACATTCGCACCACACTTACAAAGGCACACCTCCACCTTCCACAAACACAGCAACCCACACCCACACCCACACCCACACAACTGCTACGGTTTCTCCCCTCAGTTATTGCAAGCCAAGAACAACACTATTTAATAAGGATACCTACCAGACAAGTCTGCATAGCGCACTTGGTCTACCTGCATCATTGCAGCTCGGGCCCCCCCCCCCCCCCAGCAACTGCAACATTGCCAGATAAAACCACAGCTACAGTCCGGTTGCTCCCTACAGTTATTGCAAGCCAAGAATAACACTTTTTAATAAAGATACCTACCAGACAAGTCTGCATAGCACACTTGGTCCACCTGCATCATTGCAGCTCGCCCCCCCCCCCAGCAACTGCAACATTGCCAGATAAAACCACTGCTATGGTCCGGTTTCCCACTACCATTATTGCAAGCCATGAATAACACTTTTTTAATAAGGATACCTACCAGACAAGTCTGCATAGCACACTTGGTCTACCTCATCATCACAGCTCGGTCCCCACCCCCCACCCCCCACAGCAACTGCAACATTGCCAGATAAAACCACTGCTATGGTCCAGTTTCTCCCTACAGTTATTGCAAGCCAAGAATAACACTTTTTAATAAAGATACCTACCAGACAAGTCTGCATAGCGCATCATTGCAGCTTGGGCCCCCCGCAACTGCAACATTGCCAGATAAAACCACTGCTATGGTCCGGTTTCTCGCTACCGTTATTGCAAGCCAAGAATAACACTTTTTAATAAGGATACCTACCAGACAAGTCTGCATAGCACACTTTGTCTACCTGCATCATCGCAGCTTGGGTCCCCCCCTCCCCCAGCAACTGCAACATTGCCAGATAAAACCACTGCTATGGTCCGGTTTCTCTCTACAGTTATTGCAAGCCAAGAATAACACTTTTTAATAAAGGTACCTACCAGACAAGTTTGCATAGTGCATCATCGCAGCTTGGGCCCCCCCCCCCAGCAACTGCAACATTGCCAAATAAAACCACTGCTACGGTCTGGTTTCTCCCTACAGTTATTTCTGGAGCATTTCTCCCCGGGCCTCCGCTGAAAACAGGCTCTGTGGAACCTAGTCGGACTTTCCCGGTCAACAAATGATAAATAAATAAATAAAAAAATAAATTATTGCAAGCCAAGAATAACACTTTTTAATAAAGATACCTACCAGACAAGTCTGCATAGCGCATCATTGCAGCTTGGGCCCCCCCCCCCCAGCAACTGCAACATTGCCAAATAAAACCACTGCTATGGTCTGGTTTCTCCCTACAGTTATTGCAAGCCAAGAATAACACTTTTTAATAAGGATACCTACCAGACAAGTCTGCATAGGTGGCTGGATATTTACAGTTCTTGTTATTAGCAGATGTGGTCCTTAACAGTTATGTTTTAAACATTGTGACTGGCTATTTAAATTTCCAGCACATTTGATACTTTTACTAATTATTTTTTAAACATTGTTTTGGCCGGCATGCACACCTGCAAGGCCCCCCCCAGGCAACTATAGCTTTGTCTATTGCCACTGGGTGTCATAACTTAACAATATACTTGCTGTATCTTGTCCCAAATAGATCTGCCTCCACACTGAATACTTATAAAGTAAGGCAAGTACCATTTACTTGGTGTATTTTGTCCCCCAGATAGATTTACCTTCCTTTGTATTACTTGCACACCAAGGCCTTAAAGTAGTGTTTCTGCAACTAACTGCTTACACTCCTAATTTCCTGTTTCGATCTCTTCCTTGCTTACACTTACATTACAGCTCCAAGGCTTCCACTTCTTATGCTGATTACTTTCCTTTGCAGTCTTCTGTGAGGGGGCGGGACAGATCTCTACTGGCTTTTTCTGATTATACCTTCCCCCATTTTGTATCTCCCTCCTCTAACTTCCTCCTCCCCCATGCACATTAACTAGTCTATATTAGTGGGTCTCCTTGAGCGGCGCCCTTTTGAAAGTTATCTTTTGGCCTGCTTGTGGTGAGGAAGCTTCCCCAGACCTTTTTCAGTGTGACTGCATCAGTATAAGTAAATTAAACTAGTACAATACAGACAAACAGACACATTTGGTGTAAACAGAAACAAGTGGAATGATCCATTTGATGTACAAAGAAAAGAAACAAGTAAGCCCATTGATATAATTGGAGTTAGTGTTAGCCCCGCTGCGCTCGGGCTCACTCCGCTCCCCTCACAGCTTCCTATTCCTACCTGCCCCCACTAGTGCTACATTTCAACTGAACTTAGCCACGCCCATCATGCTAACCACCAATCACTGAATCTGCCCCACCTCTGTACCCATTTCCTTCTCTTCCACTATTCCATATCCTGTAAAGCACAGTCTTCCATCTAACTACCTTACAATCACAAACAACACCTCTCATCATCCACCACACCCACCCCATCCCAAGCAGATCTCTCACTCATGACCAAACCCAACCAAACCATTCCATCTAACTACCTTACAATCACAAACAACACCTCTCATCATCCACCACACCCACCCCATCCCAAGCAGATCTCTCACTCATGACCAAACCATGCCCAAACTACCCAAACCCACATACATACACCTCTTACTATTGCTCCTAGGTGTACCCACACTCCCACTTATAACTTCTATCACCAACCACCAAAAACAACTTAATTTTATCCATATACCAAGAAAAGCTACTTCCATTGACATTATTACAACACACCCTTTTACTCAACTAATCCCACATCACTACCAAACCTTCTTTATTCACCACTACACACACAGATCACAGCCATCACACTACCAGTCTCAAACAACTATAAAGAACTTTAAGACCCTAAGCAAACTACTCAATCTCTATTTTTACCTCAGAACCTAACTCATTAGCTGAGGTGATATACACCCAAACCCAGGCCCTGAAAATCTAGGAGCCCCAACCCTCAACCTGAATGATACCCTACTCCACCGAGACAAATCCACGCTCCTCATTTTAAATTTAAATGTTAAGTATACTAAACAAAGTCCACGACCTTCATGCACTACTCTCCTTTTATCAACCTGAGATAGTCATGCTAACAGAGACTTGGCTTAAGCCAGGCAACCACAACAATGAAATCACTCCACCAGGTTACAGTATAATTTGTAGTGATAGAATAGGTAAAAAAAAGGGGGGGTGTTGCTGTAGTGTATAAATCTCATATCATCCTTGAGAAAGTAGGCATAACAACCCTAGACCTCATAAAGTTGAACACACTCTAACAAAACTAAAACTTAATGATAATAAACGCATCAACATCATAGGGTGCTACATCCCTCCAGGCAACAATATCCACATTACAGAAAAACTCCTAGAATGGATATCTAACTCCCTCCCCCAGGAAAGCATAGTATTAGGAGCTTAGATGTTAAAAAATAGTAAAAAATGTGTTAAAAAGCACATCAAATATTGTTTGTTGATAAACAAATTGTACATAAAACATTTAAAATGCAAGTTGACGTTAAACCTTGCATTACACTTCACATTCTTTGAACTACAGTCGGACCCCTAAAATATTAGTTTCTCAGTTTGTTGAATACAACTAGCATTACCAGAAAGACAGTAAGCCAAAATATACATGTCTGTTGAAAGTAAAGTTCATGTTACCAATTATGTTCAAAAAATAGATCACATGTGAATACATCCAGTCTAGGAAAATCATAAAAAAGTGTATTTATGTTAAATAAGTGTTATAACATGTAGTACCCACAGACCCCCTGCTACTAATCACCTTTAAGTAAATACATGAAGGTGATAGTAAATAAATCATGATAAACACGAAATTAATACTGTAATCCATCATGTTACATCTTTAGTAGGAGAGTCTATTTATATAGTGACTTAATATCAAATGTAAACAAACTTACTTATAAGTTGTTTGATTTGATTACCTATTATAGGATAACCACTTGAGAACACATTTTATAGAGAGGCTATCATTAATTCCTGGTGTAAGATGGGCTCTAGTTCGAATCTGCCACATGAGTTCATCGATTTCTAATCTTATTTGCCACGGACCCCCTCTTATATCTGGGGTTCTTTGTTGCAATATGACAAAACTGAACGTGTGCCCAATATTATCTGAAGTGTGCTTAGCTAAGGCATTATTTTCATCATGCCTACTAACAGCGTACATGTGTTCATAAATTCTGGTTTTAATTCTACGCTCCGTTTTACCAATGTAAAAAGCTTTACAGTGGTTACACAGAGCAGCATAAACCACTGATTTAGAATCACAGTTGAAATGGTTGTTCACTTTGTATACCTTATCATTGATAGTAAATTGTGTTCCAACTTTAAGGAACTTACACTGTGCACATGCACCACACTTGTACATGCCATGTGGCCGATTAGAGATAGTTTTTTTCGGTGGTCTCTCTAAAATGGCTTTTAGATTTTGTCCCCTCCTATAAGTTAATTTTGGTTTTTCACCCAGTATGCTAGAAAGAGTACTGTCATGTTTAATCACATCCCAGTTTTTATTGACAGTTTCCCTAATTTTATAAAAATCCAATGAAAAGGTGTGTAAAAAAGAAATACAATAATTGTTGTTTTCCAATCCATTGTCTCTAAAGAGGCCTGTTGATGTTAATGAATTTTCTGTATTTGTATACAAAATACAGAAAATCCATTAACATCAACAGGCCTCTTTAGATTGGATTGGAAAACAACAATTATATCAATGGGCTTACTTGTTTCTTTTCTTTGTACACCAAATGTATCGTTCCACTTGTTTCTGTTTACACCAAATGTGTCTGTTTGGCTGTATTGTACTAGTTAAATTTACTTATATTGATGCAGTCACACTGAAAAAGGTCTAGGGAAGCTTCCTCACCACAAGCAGGCCAAAAGATAACTTTCAAAAGGGCGCCACTCAAGGAGACCCACTAATATAGACTAGTTAATGTGCATGGGGGAGGAGGAAGTTAGAGGAGGGAGATACAAAATGGGGGAAGGTATAACCAGAAAAAGCCGGTAAAGATCTGGCCTCACAGAAAACTGCAAAGAAAAGTAATCCGCATAAGAAGTGGAAGCCTTGGAGCTGTAATGCAATGTAAGAGTGTAAGCAGTTAGTTGCAGAAACACTACTTTAAGGCCTTGGTGTGCAAGTAATACAAAGGAAGGTAAATCTATCTGGGGACAAAATACACCAAGTAAATGGTACTTGCCTTACTACAAGTATTCAGTGTGGAGGCAGATCTATTTGGGACAAGATACAGCAAGTATATTGTTAAGTTATGCCACCCAGTGGCAATAGACAAAGCTATAGTTGCCTGGAGGGGGGCTTGCAGGTGTGCATGCTGGCCAAAACAATGTTTAAAAAATAACTAGTAAAAGTAACAAATGTGCTGTAAAAGGAAATGTAAATAACCAGTCACAATGGTTAAAACATAACTGTTTAAGGACCACATCTGCTAATAACAAGAACTGTAAATATCCAGTCACCTATGTAGAATTGTCTGGTAGGTATCCTTATTAAAAACTGATGTTCTTCCTGGTTCACTGTTACAGTCATTGCTGTAGGGTTCTTCCTGCTGGCAGCAGCCCTAGATCGGCCAGAGTCCCAAAGTCGTGTCCGACGTCGGCTGAAGTCGCTCCTGCCCTGACGTCAGTGCGCCAGGGGTATAAAGACCTCAGCCGATGCCATTTTCCCCAGTCTTTCTTGCCGTGCGGTGCCCGTTGCAAAGCAGTTCGCAAGTGCAGGTCGGCCAACTCCTGTTTGTTTTTGGTGGCTTTTGAATTGAAGACTTCTTCTTTTGAGCTAAGTACCCCGTTGGGGAAACCTGTTTCTTGCTCCAGTCCGATGTCAGAAAAAGTTAATAACTGTATTTCTTGTGGGAAGCAAATACCTCATAAGGATTTTCACTCTTACTGTATACCTTGCTTAGTTCCTGACCACAATATAGCTAATTGTAGGTTTTGTGCTAAGTTTAATCAACGCACTATTAGGCGTAGGTACGATTTTGCCTTCCATTATTTTGGAAAAAGATTTAATTACAATATGTCGTCGGATTCTTATCCAGCTACTGCAGTGTATAAGAGGCGCAAGGATAAAGACAGGCCTCTGAGGTCCAAAGTGGATGACTTTATTCAACCAGAGCCAGTTGCCGGTTCGGCTGTCGTCAGTGAGGTGCTTTTGCAGCCCCTGTCGTCCACCACTTTTGAATCGGTTGCCTGTACCGACTCCCGTGAGTAGCCGATGGGGCCTTCAGACTTTTCAGGGATTGCACCTCCGGATATTGCTCCCTCAGATGGGTCCGGACCTGCTGTGCAGGCACCGGCTTCTGAGGGAGTTTTTAGGCCTACACAGCTTCATGTACAGATGACTCCAGTTTTGCAGTCAAGGACAAAGGCAAAGGCAAAGACTAAGGCTCCGGCAAAGACAAAGCAGCATGCACAGGCACCTTCTGTTCAGGGCCCTAGACCTCAAAGACAGATGCTTAGAATGGCTGAAGACCTGTTAACTATGATCAGGGGTTCTCATCCCCCTCCTGACAAGAGACCTAGGCTAGAGCCAGATTATGATTCCTCAGATCAAGTTTCGATTTCTTCTGCTTCTTCTTCTGAGAAGGATTATTCCTTCCCTCCTTATGAGGATTCTGATGCTGAAGAATCCCTTCCTTCGGCCTCTCCTCCTGAGGATTATTCATTTGGGGAAACCTTGCATGACATGAGAGAGCATTTTCACTGGGAAGGGCAGGAATACTCTGAATCTAAGAAAAGGCTTAAGGATTTTCTTCTGCTTCCACAGCATAGACCCTGGCTATTCCCCTGTATTGGACAGTGTGGATGATGTTTTACAGAGGCATCTCTCTCTCCTGATTCTTTTCCTCCTGCTCCTGTCAAACCGGATAGGTATTATAGGGTTCCAGATTCCCACAAATATCTATTTAAGAATCCTTCAGCTGATCCAGAAACGATTTCTCAGGGCCCTAAGGGTGTTAAAGTGGCCTCTGCTAAGAATTCTGTTCCTCTGACCGAGAGTCCAGAGCCTTGGAAAGATGGGGCAAAAAAGTTTATACTTCTGCTACATTGTCTATTAGTGCTTTGAATTGTCAATTTCATATGTTAAAATATGAGCAATACCTTTTGTCTGTGTTAAAGCAAAAGATGTCTGCTGTTTCTGGTGGTGCAGACAATAAGGAATTACAGGATTTATTGCATGCTACTGAGCAGGTGGGTAAACATACCCTGCACTGTGGTTTTGATTCTTTGGACGCTTCTTGCAGGGCTGCAGCAACTGGTGCAGTTATTAGAAGGCATGCTTGGTTAAAGGAGCAAAGTTTGCCTGAGCAGGTTAAAGCAAAGTTTTTAGATGCCCCTTTGCAACACAATGTTTTGTTTGGGGCCAAAGCTGAGGAAGTATTGAAGAAAATGGAAGACAAAGCCAAATCTATGCAGATGGTTAAAGATTTTCTACAGGTACAACCTCCTAGATTTAGCAGGAATTGGCCAGCTAAACCTTGGTCCTTTCCGAGCTTGGACAGGTCTCAGAGGGGCAGATACAGGCATTCCAGAGGTAGGGGTCAGGCACAGCCCCCTTTCAGAAATGAGCAGTGGAGTGCCCCCTCTCCCAAGGGAAGGGAAGATAGGTCACAACCTTACAGGAAACAGTCATTATGACTCTCCCTTACTAGCTCCAGGGGCATCCCTCCTGGATGCGCCTTTGGGAGGAAAAGTCTCTCTTTTTTATCACAATTGGAGTGCATAACCCAAGACAAATGGGTTCTGGACATAGTTTCAAGGGGTTACAGGTTTCATTTCCATACCTTGCCAAGATCAAACGGATGGCCAGATCTGCCAAAGCATCAATGGGCAGAGGCACAACGGCAAGTTCGGTCCCTCATAGATATGAGGGCCATAGGTTTGGTACCAGATTCAGAAATGGGGCAAGGGTTTTATTCAAGACTTTTCCTGGTTCCCAGGAAGGAAAATGCATGGAGACCAATCCTGGACCTTTCCATATTGAACACCTTCCTAGAAATTCCAAAATTCAAGATGCTCACTCTGTAGCAGCTGCTGCCTATGCTGAGCAAGAACACTTGGATGGTGACTTTGGACTTGAAGGAGGCTTACCTGCATATTCCCATACAGCAAGAGTGCAGAAGGTACCTGAGATTCAAAGTGGGCTCGAGGCATTACCAGTTCTCTGTGCTGCCCTTTGGCTTATCTACTGCGCCCAGGGTCTTTACAAAGTGCCTGGCACCAGTAATAGCATTTTGCGGACAGAAGGGAATTCAAATATACCCTTATCTGGACGATTGTCTCATTCAAGCGGACGACAAGGAGACTTTACTTCAGCATCTAACATTTGTGCAGCATCTTCTCTTGTGCCTAGGGTTCACAGTGAACCTAAAGAAATCAAACCTGGTGCCTACACAGCAAATTACTTTCCTGGGTGCGCTTCTGAGCACTACAACCCAGATGGCTTATTTGACACCAGACAAAAAAGTGCAACTGGCTTCTTATTTCAAAAATCTGGCTTTAACGAGTCCGTGATCGCAATTTTGCCTTGTCTCTGGCAGGAGTTTCTTTGGTGGGCCGAGGCCTGTCTCCAAAACAAGGGGAGGCCTTTCTGTCCCATTCCAACCAATCAAGTCATAATGACAGATGCTTCGGATCATGCATGGGGAGCCCACATGCAAGGGAAATGTCTTCAGGGTGCCTGGACGGAGGACCAAATGCATCTGCACATAAGTTTGAAGGAGATGCTAGCTGTACAGAATGCCCTGACAGCCTTCAAAGATCTTATTCTACTGGGGCAATTACTGATAAAGACGGACAACACTACAGTGATGTGGTACATAAACAAGCAGGGAGGCTCTCATTCTTACCCCCTGTGCAGTTTGGCCATGGCTCTGTGGAACACAGCACTAGCCAACAAGGTGGACTTACTAGCTCAATTCCTGCCAGGAAAGAACAACACTCTGGCGGACAGTCTAAGCAGAACTCTTTTGGATCCACACAAATGGATGTTGGATGTTCGGATATTCAGGATGATAATGGAGGTGTGGGGGTGCCCGGACATAGATCTTTTTGCATCTCCCCAAAACCATCAACTTCAAACATTCTGCACGAGGACCTACCACAAGCTAGCATGGAAAGTGGATGCTCTTTCATTCAGTTGGAAGCACCTCTCAGTATATGCTTTTCCTCCTTTGCCTCTTCTTCCATGGGTACTTCTGAAAATCAAACAGGACAGACCACGAATGATTTTACTGGCTCCCAACTGGCCTCGGCAATTCTGGTATTCCTCCCTGATGAACCTGGGTCAGGGTCCTCCCTGGATTTTGCCACAACTTCCACATCTACTGTCTCAACGAGATGGCCAGATCCTGCACAGCCATGTCAAAACTCTGAATCTAGCAGCCTGGCGGATCCAGGGTCTTTAAACAGTTCTACCCTTACCAAACAGGTACTGGACATAATTCTTGAAGCTAGACGGCCCAGCACCAGGAAATCTTATGCAGGTAAATGGAAAAGATTTTGCTCCTGGACTCAGGCCCAGGGTTTTGATTCTGCAGTTCCAAACATTCCTCTGATTTTACAATACCTAACAGAGATGTTACATAAGGGCCTATCTTTTTCATCTATCAAAATTCATGCTTCTGCTATTTCTGCACATTACAAGAAGGATTCCCCAATCTTTTCTCATCTGTTACTTAAGCAATATATGAGAGGGGCAAAGAATATAAGGCCTCCTTTAAGAGCACCAGTTCCCACTTGGGATCTCAACTTTGTTTTGGAAAAGTTAACTTTATCTCCTTTTGAATCTGCAGCTTCCACAGATTTAAAGTTTTTATCATGGACTGCTTTTCTTTTAGCCATTACCTCTGCCAGAAGAGTTTCGGAATTGCAAGCTCTCATGGCTGTAGAACCCTTTATTATTTTTCATCAGGACAGGGTGTCCCTGAGGACTAATCCCACCTTTATGCCTAAGGTGGTTTCGAAAGTAGCCTTGAATGAGACTATTCATTTGCCTACCTTTTATCCTAATCCTCAAAGTGAAGAGGAAAGTATTTTGCATTCTTTAGCTATACACAGGCAGCTTCATTTTTACCTGGACAGGACCAAGATTTTCAGGAAATTGGACCAATTGTTTGTGGCTTATGCTTCTACCTCACAGGGAAGAGCAATCACTAAGCAGACTATTTCTAAGTGGATTGCCCACTGCATCAAGTTCTGTTACTCTCATCATGGTAAGCCTGTTCCTGTTAATGTCAGAACACATTCTACCAGAGCTACTGCCACTTTGGCAGCTTTTCTCAGTGGAGTTCCTACCAAGGAGATCTTAGAAGCTGCAACTTGGAGTTCTGTGCATACTTTTCTATGCACTACAATCTCCTCTCTATTCTAAATCTAGGGCAGGTTTTGCCTCTGCAGTCCTGCAGGGTTTTGTGGCCGCCCTTCTGTTCCTTCTCCATCCACCCTTTCTTAGCTTTGGGATTCAACCCTACAGTAATGACTGTAACAGTGAACCACGAAGAACATAGTACAGTTGTGTACTCTTACCATAAATGTAGATGTTCGAGTATGTTCACTGTTACAGTCTGCTACCTCCCTCCTGTCCCTCTTTTGTTGTTCTTTGAGTGCTGTCTGTGTCTCCTTGACATTTCTTTTTTCTCCGAGGTATTTTTGCTGGTGATATTTGGGAATGTTCTGGTTTATGTTTGCTTATTCTTTTTGATTAAGCTTTTGGCCTTTATTTTTGGGCACCTGACATCTGGGGCAAGGAAAAACTGTGGAAAATGGCGTCGGCTGAGGTCTTTATACCCCTGGCGCACTGACGTCAGGGCAGGAGCGACTTCAGCCGACGTCAGACCCGACTTTGGGACTCTGGCCGATCTAGGGCTGCTGCCAGCAGGAAGAACCCTACAGTAATGACTAACAGTGAACATACTCGAACATCTACATTTATGGTAAGAGTACACAACTGTACTTTATTCTTGGCTTGCAATAACTGTAGGGAGAAACCGGACCGTAGCAGTGGTTTTATCTGGCAATGTTACAGTTGCTGGGGGGGGGGGGAACCTGAGCTGCGATGATGCAGGTAGACGTGCACTATGCAGACTTGTCTGGTAGGTATCCTTATTAAAAAGTGTTATTCTTGGCTTGCAATAACTAAAGGGAGAAACCGTAGCAGTTGTGTGGGTGTGGGTTGCTGTGTTTGTGGAAGGTGGAGGTGTGCCTTTGTAAGTGTGGTGCGAATCTTATGCATTATGAAATGGAGAAATTAAGAGTAAAATTTTGCTCAGTGAAGTCCCTAGCAATTTCATCACTGCTCGATTCAGACATATACATTCCCTTGTGTTTGTCAGTACTATGAGTGCATTGTTTTGGAGTGTGGTATCACTGCTACAGCTGCTGGTACTCTTTCAATAAAAGTATATGCTTCTCCAGGAGTCTGTTGCTGAGAGGATGAGAAACACACTACAAGTATACAACTAAGACAAACTACATAAAGCAATAGTAAGAAAGTACTAGGTCACATCAGAGGCTTGGGAGGTCATTGTTAAGAAACTGAGAATTGTTGTAAAATTTATCATTAAATACCATAAGTTCAGGTTATACTATAAGAGAATAACTATGTAAAGATAACCATGTCAGCAGCCAAAATGCATTACAAGTTGAATATTTTACTGTGCACATTTTAAAAAATGGATAGACTAGCCTAAACTCTGTGCTTTTTTTTATTCTTGGGAATTGCTATTCAGAAGTGAAGAGACATACAAGGGAACAGTTTTAGTGGCACAACAGGCTATTTTTTTATTTCTATTGTCATGCAAAGCTGACTAAATAGTTGAATCTAGCAAAGCTGGAAATGTCAAACTGTAGCCCACTGAAGGAGGGGAGATGGGAGGAGTAACCTAGCCAGGAACTGAAACTTGCAAAACTGCTCCTTGTGAAAAGTCTTTTTTATCTCAGTAATTTGTTGACACTTTTGCAAGTTTCTTTCAGTGAATGTGTAGTACATCAGTAGGAACAACATTTGTAAAACTCAGCGCATACCAGTCAATGACACATGAGCTGCAGACTCTCAAACTTGGCAGTTTTTTTCAGGAGTTCCATTGTAAGTGAATGGAAGTCTAGTCTGACAACAAATGGTAGGGCTATTTGTCCTCACAGTCTGCATTGTAGGACAGATTTAGCTTTCCAAAGGAATCACCATGTCTGCCCCCATGAGGGCAGACAAGAGTAAAAACAAAATAAAATTAGGAATGAGTACTTATTTTGCTGTAGGCAGCTTTGGGAGGTGTAGTAAATCATGGCAAGATAAAAAATATATGTTTTCTTCATCATTTGCCCTTAGTTGTCCTTTAAACAAGGTTAAACTATTTCTGGCTCCGTAAAGTCTGCTTTTCAATTTTTCCCTTAGAACTTCTCTACTTGCAATCTAAACAGTCTATTCTCTATCTCAAAAGCTCAGCACTTGCTCCTAAAGCATTTTTATATAGGTAAAGCTCAGCACTTGCTCCTAAAGCATTTTTATATAGGTAAAGTACTTGTATACTAAACAAAGTACTACATTAGCCTAGAATCCCCTTGAGTACCCATTTCCCTATAGGTCCCTTCTGACTCAGTTACACAGCAAACTTTTTCACTTTTTCTAGCATGTCGAAGGGTCAGTTGCTAGCGTCCTCTCCTGTTCAGCTGGTAAATCTGGGCATCTTGAGGCAATGTTACAATTGCCTCATGTACACAGACAACCCACTCCTTCTCCCACAAAACACAAATACATGTGAGAGATGCAATTATATAGCCAAACTGGAGGCTGAGCTCTCTCAACTCAGGACTGGCAAGACCAGACAGGAGGAGAAGGAAACCACGCACACCACAAACCCAGTTTCACATAGAACTATCACAACTGCAAAACAAACACATAAACACACAAAGACATACTGGAGGCACTGATCAAAAATCTACCAAAACTACAGAGGCCTCCAAAGCAGACACCCAAGCAACTGCCACCTCAAGACATAAGACATGCAACACATAGTTCTCAAAGTCAGTGTGCTAAACAGTCACAGCCCTTAAGGCCAAACACAATGCCAGACACACTTGTTATAGGTGACTCCATAGTCAGACCCACTGACGTCCCACTCACCAGACTGAACAAGGAAAAGATCACAGTAAGCTGCCTGTCAGGCGCTAGAATCCGCCACATAACACAAGCACTCAGGTCACTCCACAGCAAGTACAAGTATGACTCAGTCATTGTCCATGCCGGTGTGAACGACCTGAGACGCACCTCCCTGGACTACATGAAAAGAGACATAGAGGAGCTCTCAGATTATGTAGCCCAGGCCGGTATGACCCTGACCCTGAGCAGTATCCTACCCTCACCAACAATGATGCCACAATACAGAGACAAAATGATCAGCTTTAATAATTGGCTTAATTACTGGTGTCATTCTAAGGGGATCCAATGTCTGTCTGCCTGGGATGACATGCTTGACAAGCCACGCTGCTGCAAGGCCGGCTTGCACCTGTCACCCTGGGCTTCCGGATATTGGCAAAGGCTCTTGCTACCCCCATAGTGCCTTTTTTAGGCAAGGCTCAAATGATAAACCTACCGCCCTAGAAAACAAAAACGGAGAAAAACTAAGGGTAATACTGCTCAATGCCAGAAGTCTAAACCTCAAGATGCATGCCCTCGAAGCCCTCCTCAGTATGGAGAACATCGATGTCTGTGCTGTGACTGAAACCTGGTTCAAGGCTCCTGAGAGCACCCCAGCACTATCAGGTTATACCTCATATCATGCGTTCCGGCCCCAAAATCCGGACCGAACCACAAAAGGAGGGGGAGTATCCATATTCATAAAGGATACCCACACCTCCAGGTTAATGGCAACGCACGAAGCATCGGAGACCATCCAGGTGCAATTAACCATAGGTAAAACTGCCCTACAGTTTGTAACATGCTATAGACCACCTTCTCAAACTCAGGAAACCCACACAGCCTTCCTGAAGACACTGGAGAGTATGAATGTCTCTCCAAACACCATCATATTGGGTGACTTCAACTACCCAAACATAGACTGGGAACATTACTCAAGCCCCAACACCCTAGCCCAAAGGTTCCTTGAGTTCATAAACTCAAATGCTATGGAACAACTAGTCACCATTCCCACAAGAGGAGAAAATATACTAGACCTGATCATCACAAACATGGGGACAAAATGCTCCACACCGGCAGTATATCCCTCATTGGTGAGATCAGACCATAAATTAATCTCACTGGAGATCCACATTCCGCCCCCACCCCCAGCAAAAAAGACCACAGTGAAGAACTTCTCAAAAGCAAACTTCACACTTCTTAAGACTGGAGTGGTATCCTTTAAGGCCCCCGAGCCAGTGGAAACCACAAACCACGCTGCTGAAACCCTTACAAATGCCTTCTACGAGCACCTCCAGGAATGTATGGATCAAGCAATCCCTAATAAAATCAAGACCCTTTCCACCAAAGGCAGGCGCCCGGTCTGGTGGACTCCAGCCATAAACAAACTCTACAACAAGAGGAGAAAGCTACTACATGACAGAGCAAAATCCCTAAAAGGGAAGGCATCTCTGATCAATACTAGCAAAAACTACGATCACTCATAAAATCATCCAAGGCCAACTTTGAGAGAAAAATCGCTAATGACACAAAAGACAATCATAAAGCCTTCTTTAGCTATGTCAGAAACCTGGGTGGAAACTCCCAGATATGCTCAGAATTAGTCCAAAATGATAAAAAAATCACTGAACCCACAGACATTGCCAACATACTGGCAGACAGGTTCAGTGCAAATTTCTTCCCCCCCCCCCCCCAAAGGAGAAATATCTATCCCACCAGAGTCTAGCCTCCCAAACATCTCAGATGCCCAGGTGAGAGCTGCTCTCTCTAAAGCAAAAAACACAACATCAATGGGACCGGATGGTGTCCCCGGCTGTGTGCTACACAAACTCAATGAGGAACTAAACCCACACATAAGGCTGCTGTTTAATCTTAGCCTTACTACAGGATACGTACCCAAAGAATGGCGTACGGCAACTGTGGTCCCACTCCACAAAGGCGGTGCTTCTACGGACCCTGGAAATTACCGCCCCATAAGCTTGATGAGCCTTGTCTGCAAAGCTATGGAGAGGATCATAATGGAACTCATAAATAAAGACATTGGGGACCTACAGACACTGAATCCTACCAAATTTGGCTTTGTCAAGGGCAGATCCTGCCTCTTGAACTTGGTCGACTTTTTCGAAACAGTCACTAAGGCCATTGATGAGGGTAAGGCAGTTCACACAGCCTACCTTGACCTAGCAAAAGCGTTCGACACAATACCCCACTCGGGCATCATAGAAAAGCTCACCAGCTTAGATGTAAACCCATATGTCACAAGATGGGTTGCAAACTGGCTCAAGGACAGAACACACAGGGTTAGAGTTGCTGGTGCCATGTCAGACTCTAAGCCGGTCACGAGCGGTGTCCCACAGGGCTCAGTCCTGGGCCCCTCTTGTTCGGCATTTATTTTTCTGAAGTGCAGGCAAACATAGGGGATTGTGGCTGACAAAATTTGCAGATGACTGCAAACTGGGCACCATAATTGACACTCCATCAGACACAGACATCCTCCAGAAAGGTCTCATAGAAATGGATAACTGGTGCCAGAGCCATGGCCTTAAGCTAAATGCCAAAAAATGTATAGTCATACCCTCTGGGAAAAACAAGGTAACCCCTAATTACCACATAGGTGGTAATCCATTAAACACGGAAGAAATTATCAGGGACCTGGGGACCCAAGTTGACAGTAACCTCTCTTTTGACACTCACATTGCCAAAGTGGTTAGGAAGACCTTCTACATTGCCCACCTGATCATGAAGGGATTCACATCCAGATCAGGAAAGGTCATTGTACCCCTGTACTCTTCACTTATCAGACCAATGATTGAGTACAATGCCCCATTCGGAATGTACCTTACCTGACACCTGCAGCAGCTGGAAAGACCCCAAAAGTTCCTCACCAAAAGGATAAAGGGGCTCAAACATATGTCATATGATGCCCGACTGAAGAAACTCCAGCTCTATTCAGTCGCATACCGTCTGCTCAGAGGTGATCTGTGCCTGACATACAAGGCCATGTCCAACCCGGAATTAATGGACATGCTCCACCTCAAAAAATCCAAATCCACCTGAGCCACGAGAGCAAGAGACTTATACCTCAACACGGATATAAATAGGACGTGCTGGAGGGACAGATTCATCACCCAGAGACTCCCTACACTATGGAACAGAATCCCAGTCCATGTGAGGCAGAGCCCCTCACTGACTCTGTTCAAGAGAAATCTTGACGAGTGGATGGGAGATCGTAGGTTTACCCCGGGAATCATCTCTGTATCACTGCTGGACAGAGGCACAGCAAACTAATGGGTATAGTATTCTCATCCTAAGGGGTGGTGAAAGCCACACACACTCTGGCTAGGCTTATAAATGCCCTAGGGCAGATAGCCTAGTATGAACCTATGAACCTATGAACCTCAGCACTGAAATAAATAGGACATGCTGGAGGGACAGATTCATAACCCAGAGGCTCCCTTCACTCTGGAATAAAATCCCTGTCCAGGTTAGGCAGAGTCCCTCATTGACTCTCTTCAAGAGGAATCTTGATGAGTGGATTGGAGCCCCGGGTATCACTTCTGTGTCACTGTTAGACAGAGGCACAGTATACTAACCTCGAAAAAGGGCATAGCAAAATAAATTTAAAATGGGTGGTGAAAGCCAAACACATTCTGGCTAGGCTTATAAATGCCCTAGGGCAGATAGCCTAGTATGAACCTATGAACCTATGAACCTATGAAACAAGCAATTCTGGTGATAAATTAAATTTACCGCAGCCAAGTTCAAGGCAAAAATAACCACCTAAGCAAATGAGAGTCACAAGGCCTTTTTTATTTATGTTCATAATCACTGGAGCACAACACATCAATGTATTAAGCTGATTGCAAACAATGTTATCTATACTGAAGCTGAAAATATAGTTAACATAGTGGGTGATAAATTCAGCTTAAACTTTACTCCCCCCCAATCCATCTCACATGAAATATCTGAAACCATCTTGTCACCAGATATCACACAAAACAAAGTCCTGAAACAACTGTCTATAGCAAAAAATGCTGTAACAATGGATCCTGACAATATCCCAGGATGTGGATTAAATAGCATGAAGTACAATTTAGCCACCCACTAACAACATGTCAAATTTTGCCTCCATACGGATTTTGTACCAGGTACATGGAGGACAGCAACAGTTATTCCCCTGCATAAGGAAGGACCTTTCACAGATCCAGGCAATTACAGAACCATAGGTCTGACCAACTTCATATGCAAAGCCATGGAAAGAATTATCATGGAATTAATCAATAAAGGCATGGGGACCCCCAAACACCAGCATTTACTCAACCTGGTGGACGTTTTTGAAAGTCACCAAAGCAATGGATGAAGGTAAGGTAGTACACACCACCTACCTCAACCTGGCCAAGGCTTTTGACTCAATCTCTCACTCAGGCAGAGTAGAAAAGCTCAATAAATTAGGAATAAACTCTTTCACCACTAACTGGATTGCCAACTGGCTCACAGATAGGATGCATGAGATCAAAATAGGGGTAGTTACCTCCATAAAAAGACCAGTCACCAGTCGGTTCTGTCCTGAGACCTTTTCAGTTTGGCATCACTTCTCAGAAGTAAAAGCCAATACCAAAATGCCCTGTCTAACTAAGTTTACTGATGACCACAAGTGAGGAGCAATGATCAAATCCCCAAAACACACAGCCCATCCTACAGGAATATTTGTCTCAGGGAAATACCACACTGAGAGCACACTATTTTTGCATCTGGGAACTTATGAGAACAATGACCTAACGTTTGACCAGCATGTGACAACTGTGGTGAGGATGTCCTTCTGTGTTGTGCAACCAATAAACAAAGGGATTGTTTCTAGATCCAGAGATGTTGTTAACTCTCTTCATTCAGCATTCATTAGGCCAATCATTGCGTATACTATTCCTTTTGGCATGTATATGTCCAGACACATGCAACAACTGGAAAGGCCGCAGAGATACCTTACAAACGGATAGAAGGCCTAAACAATATGTCCTACATGGACTGCTTCAAAGCTCTGTCACTATATTTGGTTTCTTATAGACTTCTAAGGGGCTGCCTGTGTCTTGCATACATGGCATCCTGCATCCAAAGCTCATCCCTGACCACATTCAAGGTTAAATTGCCTCAATGGCTAGGAAATAGGAAATGTATCCAATGACTCCTCCCCCATATTACTAATGGACAGAGGCAGTTCCTAAATGCTTTATCCCAAGGCATGGATCCCCTCCAAATATCCACATTTTGATCTAATAATTATCACTAGAGTAATATACAAATATAAATCTTGAAATGAGATAGGGTAATTTTAAGCATAAAAGGGATATTTGACTAAGCTTAAAATGGACTGCAAGGGCAATTTGCCTAGTACTAACCTAATACATAACCTATACAAGCCTCAAGGCTACATAAAGGCTTATGATCAGAGGGCCAATTAAAGCAAATCAGGTTTTGTTGAAGAACTGTAATATATAAAATTAACTTGCATGTAAGGCACATTTTAGTTTGAGATGTTTATTCTACACTCATGTACAACCTGGCTTTCTCCAAGTAATGCCAATGAGGCTTCAGCAAGCCTCCCCAAAAGTATAACACAACAGCTGAAAAAATCATATCAGTAGAAATTTGAACCCCACATGGAATTCAAATAATTAATTAGATTACATATATCTACCACTGAAAAAGTATTTAGAATGTAGCTAAATGTGCAACTTTGCTTCATTTATTCATATCCATTACACAGGTATGACATCAAAAAGGGGAAAAAAATGAACCTTGAGAAACCATGTATCCATACCTTAATGTCCACTCCTTTTCCTGGTGGTCCTGGATCTCCCTAATAAAAATCCAAAACAGGTATTACAATTAATAGAAAATGTAGATTTCAACAAGAAACACAAGGAAAACTCATTCTACAGAATAAAAAGAAAAAAATGTAGTTTTAATGTTAAAACCTTGTAATCCTTTTTTTAATTTGCCAGTTCCACTTTTTACTACTGAGAATTTTCTAGATGCATGTGTATCTATTATTGACCATATTGTTGCTTCCTCTCCATGAAAGCTGTATCTCTAAAATGGTTTGACATATTCTAATGATATTTTGATGAATTTACTAAACAACCACATTAAACTTTATTAGATTTTGTTTCTGTCTGGAAAGAGAAGAGCTGCACATTAAATTAAAATTAGAACATTTTAACTTCTGTACCCTTTTTCTGCCACAATAGCTAAAAAAAAGGGAGCTTTACCATTCTACAAGAATAAATGTTTGGTCTGATATTACAGCAACATGATATATTTACCTTTTGAAAGTTTTTGTGTTTGCCACCCTAAGCAAAACTAATACTCACTCTTTTCTTATAGGTTCATAGGTTCATAGAAGGTTACTAGGTAAATGGCCATAGAGCCCATAGAAGCCTAGCTAGAATTATCCTGAGTTGCTCCAAATGTCAGTGTTTAGGTGAGTAAAGTTCTCAAAGGTCAGGGTCTATAGTATTTAATAACTTCCTCTGTCCATGAGGGACATGGGAACCACCCTAGGAGTGAATTTCTGGTCACCCATCCATTGATCTAGGTTGCATTTAAAGAGAACCAGGGAGGGGCTCTGTTTCATGTGAAATGAAAGCTTGTTCCAGAAAAGTATTAGTCTCTGGGAGATGTATCTATCTCTCCAGCATGACCTGTTCATGTCAGAGGCTAGGTTAAGATCCCTTGAATGAGTGACCCTCATGCAGTTGATTTATGAATGTGTAGCATTTCCATCAGAGCCAGGTCTGAGACTGCCCTGTAAGCCAGGTACAGGTCGCCCCTTAGCAACTTGTAGGCGACAGAATACAATGACAAGGCTTTCAGTCTTTCTGCATAATACTTGTTTTGTGTATTCTGTAATTTCTTGGTGAGAAACCTCTGTGGTCTCCCCAATTTTTGCAGGTGTCTGGTGAGTTACAAGCTAAAGGGAGCATTGTAGTCAATTATTGGTCAGATGAGGGCCAAGTATAATGGAATTATAACATACTTAGATCTAAATGTGATGCCTTAACTTGTAAGATGTACCACATAAAGGATTTTCATATTACCATAGATACATGGTTGTTAAAGTTCAGATTGCTATCAACCTGAGTACGCAGATCGATGAGTAGAGACTTCTGAGCTTCCCAAAAAACATAAGTTGCCTTTTTTTTTTGCTTGATTATACTATTTACTGCACTTTTTATTGTGTTCTGCTTATTTAGTACTGTATTTAATACTGTAAACTAAATTTCACTGTTTGTATTGCATTTGTCTGCCTTACTGTGCATGTTAAATTGTATTTTTTGCTGTTTTCACTGTTTTTAAAGCTTTGTTTGCTATTTTCACTGTTTGGAAAGCATGTTTGTTTTTTTCTGTTTTTCCATCAAGCAGTGTTTCAAATAACTGATTTCTTTGCTGTTTAAAACATTCTTCAGTGTCTCCTTGCTGTTTTTCTACTGTTTAAACATTTTTAGTATCTCACTGCTGTTTTTCTGCAGTTTAAAACATTTTTTAATGTTTCAGTGTAGCCAGTAGCTATAGCATAGTTTAAATACAGGCTTGCTTCATCTGGGTCTGTTTGTAGTAGCTGTTGCATTCTAAGCACATTTTCTAAGCCATCTTTGATTGGAAGGGGCCCTTCTGCACGCTTGTGAGAGAAGTGTGCTGATTGGAACCTGTCTGGTGAAGGGTGGTTGGACTAGGGCTTGGAGTAAGCACCCTGATTGGTTCTTTTGAGTTTTTAAAGTTTTTTTTTTTTTTAAGTTTTTAGCTTCTGATATTTAAGCCCTGCCTCTGAGTAGGTTTCTCCTTGTTTGCACCAAGCTGAGCTGAGGTCGGTTACCAGCCAAAACTCTGAACTGAGATGCCAGAAAACTAGAGACTTTTGAGCTTCCCAAAAATCATGAGTTGCCTGTTTTTTTCTTGATTATACTATTTACTGCACTTTTTTATGTTCTGCTTATTTAATACTGCATCACTGTTTGTACTACATTTGTCTGTCTTACTGTGCCTGTTAAAATGTATTATTTTGCTGTTTTCACTGTTTGTAAAGCTCTGTTTGCTATTTTCACTGTTTGGAAAGCATCTGTTTGGTTTGTTCTGTTTTTCCACCAAGCAGTGTTTTAAATAACTGATTTTTTTTGCTTTTTAAAACATTCTTCAGTGTCTCCTTGCTGTTTTTTCTACTGTTTAAAATATTTTTAGTATCTCACTGCTGTTTTTATGCAGTTTAAAACATTTTTTAGTGTTTCCCACCTAAATTTTTGCTGTTTGCTGTTTTCACTGTTTGTAAAGCTCTGTTTGCTATTTTCACAGTTTGGAAAGCATCTGTTTGGTTTGTTCTGTTTTTCCACCAAGCAGTGTTTTAAATAACTGATTTTTTTTTGCTTTTTAAAACATTCTTCAGTGACTCCTTGCTGTTTTTTCTACTGTTTAAAATATTTTTAGTATCTCACTGCTGTTTTTATGCAGTTTAAAACATTTTTTAGTGTTTCCCACCTAAATTAGTGTTGCCAGTAGCTGTAGCATAGTCCAGATACTGGTTTCTTCATCTGGGTCTGTTTGTACTGGCTGTTGTATTCTGAGCCCATTTTCTAAGCCATCTTTGATTGGAAGGGGCCCTTCTGCACCCTTGTGGGAGAAGTGTGCTGACTGAAACCTGTCTGGTGAAGGGTGGTTGGTCTAGGCCTTAAAGTAAGCACCCTGATTGTTTCTTTTGAGTTTTTAAAGTTTTTTAATTTTAAAGTTTTTAGCTTCTGGTATTTAAGCCCTGCATCTGAGTAGGTTTGTTTGCACCGAGCTGAACTGAGGTGGGCTACTAGCAACCAATTAGAGATGAGATACCAGATGACAAGAGGCCTCTGGGCTTCCAAAAATCATAAGTTGCCTGTTTTTTTTAATTTTATTGATTATACTATGTACTACAATGTTTACTGTGTTCTGCATATTTAATACTGCATTTTTTAATACTGTAAACTAAACTGCACTGTTTATACTGCACTTGTCTGCCTTAGTGTACCTGTTAAATCATATGCAGTTGATTTTTCAATGTTTGCAAAGCTTTTTTGCCATTTTTCCTGTTTGCAAAGTAATTGTTGCTACTTTTTACTGTTTGCAAAGCATCTGTTCAATTTGTTATGTTGTTCCACCAAGCAGTCTTTTAAATAACTGATTTGTTTGCTGTTCAAAAGATACTTCAGTGTCTCATTCCTGTTCTTCTGCTGTTTAAAGCATTTTTAGTATCTCACTGCTATTTTTCTGCTGATTAAAACATTCTTTAGTGTTTTACAACTAAATTAGGGCAGCTAGTAGCTGTAGCATAGTCTCGATACAGGTTTGCTGCATCTGGGTCTGTTTATAGTGGCTGTTGTATTCTGAGCACATTTTCAAGCCATCTTTGATTGGAAGGGGCCCTTCTGCACCCTTGTGAGAGAAGTATGCTAAGTTTTTTTTTCAAGTTTTTAGTTTCTGGTATTTAAGCCCATGTTTGAGTTGGTTTCTAATTGTTTGCACATCGCACAGTACCGCACACGAGCCATAGCCAGATATATACTTCAAACAATTTTTCCAGATACAGCTGTAATACATTAGTGGAGTCCTCATCTTTAGTACATATCTGGTCTAAGAAGTATGGCTAGTGAGCTGTGACCTATTAAACCACCAGCTAAAAACCCCATCAGAAATATCCATCTACACTGTACCTCCTAGATCAGTCCTGAAAGCACCCTTTTTGTGATAACAAATCTTCAAACCTAGCATTATGGACAGTTCGACTACCCTTGTTTCTTCTGCCAGCCTTGTTGACTTGAGTCTCCTGAGGCAGTGTAGCAACTGCTTCATGTACATTGACATCTCTCTAGCATAGAGTGCAAGAGATATATCTATACCAATAATTTTGAATCCCTGCTCTCTTGCACTTGAGACACTGAAGATGTTGTCAACTCACCCACCACTACTCATGCACACAGTACCATTACTCCCATACATAGTACACACCTAACACATAAATCAACATTTGCTAAGGCTCTCTCAAAAAACTGACAGAAAAAACAAAGACCTCCAAAACAAAATATTTCTACAACTAACACAATTCCCACAACACCCAAGGCACATTGGAAAACTAGAGTTTCACCTACCAAGCCCTTAAGGTGTAACACTCAAAAAACAAATATTCTTGTCATTGGAGACTCCATAGTGAGACACACAGATGTCCCACATACCAGGCTGGACAAGGAGAAAGTCATGGTCAGCTGCCTGTCTGGTGCCAGGATTCATCAGATCATGCATGCACTCAGGTCTCTCAACAACAAGTACCATTATGATTACTCTGTCATAGTTCGTAGTGGAATGAATGACGTGAGAGGCACCTCACTCGACTATATGAAGAGAGATATGATTGAGCTCTCTGAGTATGTGTCCCAGGCAGGTATATCCCAAGCCCTCAGCAGCATATTACCTTCACCTAAAATTATTTTTATTTATTTATTTATTTTACATTTTTATTTCACATTTGTTTACTGGGAAAGTCCAAATGGGCAACTTTTCCATTTTCAGCTGAGGTCTGGGGAGAAAAGCTCAAAGTAGAAAATACACAAAATATATAAAGAATAACAATAAAATGGAGATACAGTACATTTTGCATAAAGAACAGATAAACTTACATAATATCACATAATGCAATACAATAAGACACACATTACATCTTGAGTAAAGACAGAGAGCATTATATAATACATGATACAATACAATTAGACATGAATATATTTAGAAATGGAAGCATAATTTACAATTCCAAATCATTCTGACAATGTAGAGTAGTGCAGGGAGGATCTATGTTACATTATCGAATGATGAAAAGAACGAACGCTCTTTCATCGAACTTGAAAGGTTGACACCACTAAACAGTGAAGACACGGAACATAGATTTTTTTTTTCCCAGGGGAAAAAAAATCACTGCTCTGCAAAAAATTACAATAAAATAAATAAAATTCAAACACAGAATAAAGTGGGGGGCTTCACCCCCCCCCCCACATTCCTCAAAATTGGGGGGCTGTGCCCACAAACCTTCCCTACTTAAATATACCAACTCTGAGATTGCACCATAGTGGAGGAAAGGGCAAAGTCCCAAAGATGGCCCATCGCTTTTTTCCCTTTGAAAAAATCGATGATCTGTGTCTTTGCTGTTCAGTGCTGTCGACTTTTACAGTTCAATGAAAGAGTGTTCACTCTTTTCATCATTTGATAACGTAACATACACCCATGCAGGGAAAGTACTGATGAGGCTCTTGATAAATAAGCAGCAGTATTTTGGGTAGAAGTTGGTGATGCAGCTGAGTAAGAGAGTTGTAATAAATATATGCAGGTACCCACATGATGCCACAGTATAAACAAAAATGATTTCAATAATTGGTGGTGTCATTCAAAGGGGATCCTGTTTTTGTCAGCCTGGGATGACATGATTGACAAACCTAAATGCTTTGCCAGAGATGGTTTGCACCTGGCACCACAAGGCTTTTGGCTGCTCGCAAAGGCTCTTGCCTTCCCCATAGTGCTGTTTTTTAGGCAAGATCTCAAAAAAAATTGCTGACATGAAAATTACCAACCATAATAAAATAAGGGTTGTGCTAATAATGCTAGGAGTTTAAACCAAAAACTGCAGATACTGGAAGCACTTCTATCACTGGAGGATGTAGATGTCTGTGCAGTCGCAGAAACCTGGTTCAAGGCCTCAGAGAGTACCTCAGCCATGCAAGGCTAAAATGCCTTCTATACCTCTACACCTCAATGCCTTCCACATCGCTAAATAAGCTATAAATTACTACAGCACTCAACTTTCTTCACTTGTCTAAAGGAAAACAGTTTTTAGTACTTAATAAATAAGCACCTATCCAGGCATGTCTAAGGGTCAGCTCCCGGTATTTTCTCCCATCTACCTGATGAATCTGGGCATCTTGGGGCAATGCAGCAATTGCCTCATGTACACAGACAACCCTCTCCTCCTACCACCCAACACTACAACCTGTGAGAGATGCACTTATATAGCCAAACTGGAAGCAAAGCTATCTTCACCCAAGACTGGACTAGATATTCAAGAGGAGAAGGTAAACACTTGCACCACACCACACTCATCACATAGTCCCTCAAAACCTACACCACCAAGACACACACATAGAAACACAAAACACACACCTACATTTGCAAAGGCTCTCAATAAAAATCTGCTCAAGCAACAGCGACCTCCAAAGCAGAAATGCTTGCAACCTCCACCCCCCCAACACAACCCAAATGACACATAGCCCACAAACTCAGTGTTCCACTCAACCACAGCCCATAAGGCATAACAACATACCCAACACTCTAGTCATAGGTGACTCTATAGTCATGCACACTGATGTTCCACTCATCAGGCTAAACAAGGAGAAAGTTACTGTCATCTGCCTGTCGGGTGCCAGGATCCACCACATAACGCATGCACTCAGGTCACTCCACAACAAGTACAAATATGACTCTGTCATTTTCCATATTGGTGTGAATGACCTGAGACATATCTCCCTGGACCACATGAAAAGAGACATGGAGGAGCTCTCCGATCTTGTAGCCCAGGCAGGTATGACCATAGCCCTGAGTAGCATCCTGCCATCACCTAGAATGATACCACAGTACAAGGACAAAATGACTCACTTCAACAATTGGCTAAGCTTCGGGTGTCATTCTAAGGGGATCCAGTATCTGCCTGCCTGGGATGACATGATCGACAGACCACAATGCTTTGCCAGAGATGGCCTGCATCTGTCGCACTTGGGATTCTGGATACTGGCTTAGGTTCTTGCCACCCCTATAGTGCCTTTTTTAGGCAAGGTTCAAATGACAAATTTACCACAGTAACAGGTATAAGCAAGCAAAATCTGAGGATAATGCTACTCAATGCTAGAAGTCTAAACCTTAAAATGCATTCACTCGAGGTACTCCTTAAAATGGAGATCATCGACATCTGTGCAGTGACAGAGACCTAGTTCAAGGCTCCAGAGAGCACCCCTGCATTACCAGGCTATAATTCATACCACACCTTTTGGCCACCTAACCAGGACTGAAACACTAAAGGTGGAGGCGTGTCCATATTCATTAAGGATATCCGCACCTCCAGGCTAGTTGCTCAGCATAATGCATCTGAGATTATACAAGTGCAACTAACTCTGGGCAAGACTGCAATCCAAATTGTAACTTGCTACAGATCCCCCACCATGCCCCAAGATTCCCATTCCTCATTTCTTGATACACTGGAAAATATTAGGGTACAACCTAACACCCTAATAATGGGCAATTTCAACTACCCCAACATTAACTGGGAAAACTACTCATGTACCAACCCTTTTGCTCAACGTTTTCTGGAATTCATAAATTCCAATGCCTTGGATCAACTTATCTACACCTCCACCAGGGGCAGCAATATCCTAGACCTGGTCATTACCAACATGGGGGACTGGTGTTCCACACCAGAGGTGAATTCCTCGTTGGTCAGATCCAACCACAAACTAATCAGCCTAGACATCCACACCCCCCCCCATTAGGGAAACCACTGCAAAAAATTTCTCCAAAGACAACTTTACGCTTCATAAGACAGAAGTGGCAAACTTCACGACACCCATGCAGACGGACAATTGAGGTACGACTACTGAATCCTACACAAATGCACTTTATAAGCACTTACACGAGTGCATGGATTGTGCTATCCCTAACAGTACCAAGATGCTATCCTCCAAAAAAAGGAAGTCAATCTGGTGGTCCCCTGCCATAAACAAACTTTACAGCAGAAGAAACTGTTGCAAAAAAAGAGTAAAATCCCATGACTGGAGGAACTCTCTGGTCAGCCTCAGTAAGAAGCTGAGATCCCTCATAAAATCCTCCAAAGCTAGTTACAAAAACAAAATCACCACTGATTCTAAAGACAACCACAAAGCATTCTATAGCTATGTCAACAATCTCAATGGCAACACTCAGATCTGCTCTGAGCTACAGCACAATGGCACTAAATATACAGAACTAACTGATATTGCCAACATCCTGGCAGATAGGTTCCATGCTAACTTTACCCCCTCTCACTCCCTAAAGGGCCCATCTCTATACCGGAAGAATGCAAAGTTCCTGTAATCAAGGCTGCACAGATAAAAAACACACTCTCCAAAGCCGAGAACACAGCATCCATGCTACCTGACAACATCCCAGGCTGCGTTCTACATGAACTACAGAATGAACTGGCACCCCACCTAAGCACCATGTTCAATCATAGCCTTACCTCAGGCTTTTTGCCCACTGAATGGTGCACAGCAATAGTTCATAGGTTCATAGGTTAGTACTAGGCTAACTGCTCTTGCAAGCCATTTTAAGCCTAGCCAGTTATCCCCTGTAAGATTCAAACCCTGTATTTTGTGTTTGTAAGGCAAACACCTTAACCATTAGGCCACCCTCCCAACCCGTTATCCCACTCCACAAAGGGGGAGCCACCACAGACCCTGGGATCTACCGCTCCATTAGCCTAATGAGCCTGGTCTGCAAGGCCATAGAACGTATCATCATGGAACTTATAAAGAAAGACATTGGTAATCTCCAAACTCTGGCCCCACCTAGTTTGGGTTTGTAAATGCAGATCATGTCTCCTAAACCTGATTGACTTCTTTGAAGCAGTCACCAAAGCTGTAGACAAGAGTAAGGTGGTTCACACAGCTTATCGAGATCTCGCCAAGGTTTTTGGCACCATTCCCCACTCTGGAATCACAGATAAACTTACTACACTAGGTATAAATCCCTATGTCACAAGATGGGTTGCCAACTGGCTCACTGACAAAACCCACTATGTGAAAGTGGCAGACTCCAAATCTGACTTCAGACCAGTGACAAGTGGAGTACCACAGGGTTCAGTCCTGGGTCCTCTCCTGTTTGGTATCTACTTTTCTGAAGTAGAGGCTAGCACAGAAGGTCTTTGGCTAATGAAGTTCACAGATGACTGCAAACAAGGAGCCATAATTGAAACTCCTAATAATGTAGACATTCTACAAAATGGCCTCACAGAGACAGATACCTGGTGTCAAAGCCATGGCCTCAAGCTCAATGGCAAAAAGTGCATTGTCATCCCCTTTGGTAAAAACTCTGTACCCGTGAGCTACCACATAGGTGGTAGTTTACTTAACACTGAAAGTGTCATAAGAGACCTTGGGACACAGGTGGAGAGTAGTCTGTCCTTTGATAATCACATCACCACAGTAGTCAGGCAATCCTTCTATGTGGCACACCTCATCATAAAAGGTTTCTCATCCAGAAAAAAAGAGGTCATTATTCCCCTCTACTCATCACTTATTGTACCCATTATAGAGTACAATGCTCCTTTTGGTATATACCTTACAAGACATCTACAACAACTGGAAAGGACGCAGAAATACCTCACAAAGAGGATTACCGGCCTCAAACAGATACCCTATGCAGACCATCTCAAAAAACTCCAGCTTTACTCCGTCACATATCACCTACTCAGGGGTTATCTCTGCCTAACATACAAAGCTATGTCAAACCCAGAGCTGTTGGATAACATGCTCCACTTAAAGAAATCCCAATCCCTCCATGCTACACTCTCTAGGAACCTAAACCTTGTCACCACAATAAACAGAACATGCTGGAGGGATAGATTCCTGTCCCAGAGACTTCTCCTACTCTGAAACAAACTACCTATCTATATCAAACAAAGCTTCTCATTAGCACTCTTCAAGAAAAATCTTTGATTGGATGGGAAATAGGAAATTTACCCCAGGGATCGCCTCTGTGGCTCTGCTCAACAGGGGCACAGGAAAATAATTTTCTTGGGTGGGGAAAGCCAAGGTACCTTTTTGGCTAGGCTTGTATAGGCCCTAGAGCTGATAGACTAGTAGCTACCTATGAAACTATGAACCTCCAGACCACAAAACAAATGTGTGAGAACTAGAGGAGGTGGTGTTTTTATCTATATTAAGGATAAATTCATCTCCTGACTAGTTAAATTGGAGAACTCCATGGAGTTACTCCAAGTTCAGATTACTGTAAGACCCCCATTCAAGTCATAGCTAGTTATAGATCTGCCTCAGCAGATCATGATGCGTAGGAGGCCTATTTGACAAAATTGGAGTCAATCCCAATATTGCCAAACACTCTGGTCATGGGAGATTTCAAATATCCCACCATCAACTGGGAAATGTACTTTAGCCCTAACTCACTAGCACAGAAGTTCCTTGACTTTGTTAGCTCAAATGACCTGGAATAAATTGTTCAAACCTCAACAACAGGAGCAAACATACTAGATCTGGACCTCACTAACATGACAAACAGATTCACCAACACAACTGTCGGACCATCATTTGTCAAATATGACCACAAATCAGTCACCTTCGAGCTGACACACGAGAACTCACAAAGGGTGAAGTCAGACTGAAAAACTTCACTAAAGCAAACTGTATCCTCCTAGGGGAAGGAATAAATGTCTTCTAAGCCCCACCCCCAGCTGGAAGTGCTAACTACACCAAAGCTTACACTAAAGCCCTGCACAATCACTTTTACAAGTATATAGACTCAGCTGTTCCAGGCAGAATCAAAGCCAGAGCTGAAAGTAAAAACAATCCAGCCTGATGGACATCCAGCATCAACAAACCTTACACCAAATGCAAAAAGTTGCTGTCTTAAGAAAACTAAGGCAAGCCCCAACAATGGAAAAAATCCTGCTCAGCCTCAACAGGCAAATAAGACAACATGTCAAATCTTCTAAGGGTAACTTTGAGAAACATTTAGCAATCACAGCCAAGGATAACCACACAGCTATGTATGTAGCCTAAAAGGTAGGACCCAAGAATGTGACAAACTATTGACAAAAAGTATCACACACACTCTGATCCCGCAGTGATAGTAAACCTGCTAGTGAACAGATTTGGTGAACATTTCACTCCCTTATGCCTTCCAAACTTATCACAAACCTTGCCCCCAGCTCCCCTCTCGACCTACATAGCCAGAAAGCAGGTCATTAAAGCCTTGTCTAAGGCAAGAAACACAGCCTCTATGGGATCAGAAGTCATCCTAGGCTGTCTTCTAAACAAACTAAAACATGAACTAGCATCACCATTAAGTACCCTATTCAACCACAGCCTACCACAGGCTTTGTTCCTGCAAAATGGAGAACAGCAACAGTTATTCCTCTCTACAAAGGTGGCTTAGCAACAGACCCAGCGAATTACAGACCCATAAGTCTGATCAGCCTCATCTGTAAAGCCATGGAACATGTCATCATGGACCTCATACATAAACTCATAAATAAAGACATAGGTGACCTCCAATCCTTGGATCTGACCCAATTTGGCTTAGTCAAGGGCAGATCTTGCCTATTACACCTGGTGGATTTCTTTGAATATGTGACCAGGGCTATTGATGAGGGCAAATCTGTGCACACAGCATACCTCAAATTGACAAAGGCCTTTGAAACAATCCCACAATCAGGCATTACCAATAAACTTAGCAAACTGAATGATGTAAATCCCTTTGTTGTAAGATGGCTTGCCAACTGGCTCACAAACTGGTCACACCATATCAAAATGGGTGACTCCACATCAACCAGTAGACCTGTCACCAGTGGGGTGCCACAAGGGTCAGTGCTGGGTCCCCTACTGTTTGGTATATACTTCTCAGAAGTTCAGACCAAAATTAAGGGGCTGCAGCTGACCAAATCTGTGAACAACTGCAAACTGGGTGCAATTATTTAATCCCCAAATTATATCAGTATACTCCAGGAGGGTCTTATGCAGACCAATGACTGGTGTCTTAGTCTTGGTCTCAAACTGAATGCAAAGGAATGCATCATCATCCCCTTCAGTAAAAACAACGCCCTATTCACACCATCAAATTAACAATACCCTACATACCTATGAAGTGGTAAGAGATCTGGAAACACAAGTAGACCGTGACCTTTGCTTTGACCAGCATGTGTCTACTGTAGTAATGAATGCTTTCTATGTAGCACACTTGATTAGGAAAGGCATTGCCTCTAGAGCAAAGGATGTTATAACCCCTCTATACTCATCACTAATCAGGCCCATAATTGAGTACAATGACCCTTTCGGTATGTACCATACAAACCACCTGCAGCAAATGAAGAGACCTCAGAGGTTCCTAACTAAGAAGATCAAGGGACTCCTGCATATGCCTTATACAAACCAACTAAATTCCCTGTCAATATATTCAATATTGTATAGACGTCTTAGAAGAAACTTATGCCTGGCTTACAGAGCAATCTCCAACCCAAATCTATTAAATTTGCTGCACATCTGTAAATCAAATAGGACTAGAGTTACCCATTTCAGGGACCTAAATATGGCCTGAAACTTGAATAGGACATGCTGGAGGGACAGATTTGTCTCCCAGTAACTACCACATCTTTGGAATAGGCTGCTAATTCATGTGAAGCAGAGCACCTCTATGATATTGTTCACAATCAACCTAGACATGTGGATGGGCACCATAAATTCTTACCATGGATAGTGCCCACAACCCTCCTAGACATGTGCAGTCATTACTAAATACAGTCCTGGGTATTGCCTAGAGTATCTATGGTAATACATTGGGATGAAATGGCTAGGCTTGAAATTACTTCTGGGTTGATAGCCTAGTAACCTCCTATGATCCTATGATCCCATACCACTGGGTCTAGACGTATGGGGATGCTGTCTATAACGTAATTAGTGGGGATACCAGCTTTCCCAATGGGAATAATAATGCATTTTTTTGCATTTAGCTTTAATCCATGGTTTTGGCACTAATCATTTGTCTGCATTAACCCTGCCTACAGTATATTATTGTTGGGGGACTCCGTGAATGCTCTCAATTTGCAAATGTCAGCAAACTTAGTCAGTCACAGATTGTCCAATTTTGCTTTAACTTCTGAGAAATAAATTCCAACCAGTAAGGGGCCTAGCACAGAACCCTGAGGTATGACACTGGTAACTACTGCTCTTTTGCTAGAGGTGAAGTCATCCACTTTGACAGTATGTGTCCTATCAGTGAATCTGTTGGCTACCCATCTGGTAATGTAGGGCTTACTTCCCAATTGTGAGAGTGTTTATATAATACCTGATTGAGAGATTGTGTCAAATGTCTTGGCTAGGTCAAGATAGGTGGTATGCATTGTCTTTCTCTCATCCAGGGCCTTGGTGACTTTCTTGAAGATATCAACCATGTTTATCAGGCATGATCTACCTCTAATAAAGCCAAACTGGCTTGGGCCCAGAGTTTGGAGATTTCTAATATCCTTGTTAATAAGGTCCATAATGATTCTTTCCATGGCCTTGCAGATGAAGCTAGTCAAGCTTATGGGCCTATGAATCTCAGGGTCAGCTTATGATACCCCTTTATGCAGAGGGATTACTGTTGCTGTCTTCCATTCCACTGAAACATAGCCAGTTCACAGGCTATGGTTAAACAGGGATCCAGATGGGTCTGCTAGGTCATGTTATAAGTTGTTTGAAATGCAACCTGGGAGGTTGTCTGGTCCCATTCATGCTGGGTTTTTGGCCTTGGAGAGCACTGAGATGACCTGCTTTCTTCTGATAATAGGATGAGGAATGGTGGCACATATACTTTGGCAGATGACTGGAGGGGACAGGGGGGTGAAGTCTGCTCAAAATCTGTCAGCTAGCACGTTGGCTACTATGTCCAGTTGAGTGTGGGTGGAACCACCCGCAACCAGTTCAGCACATAGCTGGGTAGTTCCTTTTAGATTTTTGATATAGTTAAAGAATTCCTTATGATTATCCTTAGCTAGGGAGGCTATTTTTTCTTTTGTAATTAGCTTTGGAGGACTTGGCAAGATCTCTAATTTGATTGTTTAAGCTAGAGAGGGATTTTTGTTTCCTCTACTAAGCCATTTCCCTCTTGTTCTTGGATGTTAGTTTCCTTCTCTTGTTGTATAGCCTGTTTATAGTAGGGGTCCACCAGGATGGCTTGTTTTTTCAACAAGACCTGGTGTTAATCCAGTCAGGTACAGCCAATTCTATACAACTATTTAAGTGGTTATACGGTATTGGTGTACAACTCTGCATAGGAGTCTATGTTATCAGCATTCGAGGAAGCTTTGAAACTTCTTATGCCATCACTTAGTAGGAAGTAATTTGTCTTTGAAAAATTCTTAAGTGTTTTTGAGCTTGATGGTGTATCTGGTCTTGTAATTACATTGAATGAGACCGATTTATGGTCTGATCTTTCCAGGATGGATATCACGGGGGGGGGGGTTGCAATGCTCTCCCACATTAGTGAGTACTATGTCCAGGACATTTGAGCCTCTTGTGGGTGTGCTGACTAACTGTTCCAGAGCATTTGCATTAAGACAGTCGAAGAACCTCTGAGTCACCATGTTTGTGGTCATGACTGTTTCCCACTCGATGATAGGATAATTAAAATCACCCATGAATAACATGTTGGGCTGTATGGCAAGTGACACAACTAAGTCCAGGTATGTAGTATGCTTTTCTTGTTTCATGGTGGGGGAACTATAACTAGCTATGATGTGGTAGGGGGCTTTGCCTATAGTTAATTGGACATGGAGTAGCTCAACAGAGTCATACTGTTTGACCAGTCTAGAGGTGTACTTATCCTTAATTAAGATGGATACAGCTCTTCCTTTGTTTCTTTCATGCTCAGTGTGTGGTCTGAATGCATGAAAGGCATTGTAGCTCTGCACAGCCAGGGTGTTTTCCATGCCTTTGAACCATGTCTTGGTGACTGCACAGATGTCAGCATCTTCCAAAGTCAGGTGTGTTTCCATTGAGTGCATTTTCTTGCTTAGACTCCTAGCATTAGGCAGCAGTACCTTACATTTATCTAGAGGGGATTTTGTTATGTTGGGAGATTGGTTCTTTTGACACTGCCTAAAAAAAGGCACAATAAGGGTGGCCAATGCCTTTGCCAGTATCCAAAAGCCTACAAGAGACAGGTGCAGACCATCTCTGGCAAAGCAGCATGGCTCGTCAACCATGTCTTCCCAGGCTGATAGATAGTGGATCCCCTTAGACTGACACCAGAAGTTAAGTCAGTTGTTAATGTCAATCATTTTTACTTGTATTTTGGCATCATCCTTGGAGAAGGTAGAATGTTGCTTAAGGCTATGCTTATACCTGCCTGTGACACATAATCTGAAAGCTCACTTATGTCTCTTTTCATATAGTCCAGTGAGGCACTTCTCAAGTCATTCACCCACACATGGACTATGATGGAGTCATACCAGACCTTGTGGTTGAGTGACTTGAGTGCTTTGGTAGATCCTTGCAACTAACTGTAACCCACTCCTTATCCAGCCTGGTGAGGGGAGCATCCATGTGTCTATAAATGAAGTCACCTTTGACCACTACATTATGTTTTGTGGTGTTACACCATATAGGCATATTTTTTCAGACACTGTTGTGTGTATTATTATGTGTTGTGGTGTTTTTTTGTATTTTTGCATTGTTATGTGTTTAAGTGGTTTCCATTTGGGAGGCCTCTGACCTTTAGGTAAGTTACTATTGAGTACTTCCACATATGTGGGTTTATGTGTCATGTCCTTATTTAGTGTGGGAAGTGTGTGTGCTGACAACCTGTTTGGCATTCATTTTATCATTATGTGACACTCTTGCCTCCAGCCTCCAATTTCATAGTGAAACTACATCTCTGACATAAAGTATTTATTTGTTTCAGGAGTAAGTGGTTCTCAGCATACATGAGACAATTGCTACATTGCCTCAGGATGCCAATGTCTATCAGGCTGGCCAGAGAGATTATGGAAAACTGTCTCTCCATGAAAGCAGGCTCATACTGTATGTTTTATTAGGAAAGGATAAGGGAAAATTTGACAGGACTGTGTTTGTAGCGCCATGACTACAAGAGGGACCTGCACTTTGTGTAGGCTAAGGATGATCAATAAGGCAATGCTGTTTGATGCACAACTGAGTTGCTCCTAGAACAGCAGAAAAGCTTGGAAGGGTTTCAGTGAAAGCTGTTTAGGGCAAAACTGAGGTTCTAGGCTTTTGTGTCTATATGGAATATTGCTAACTGCCACTAAGCAAAGAGTAGCACTGCACAAGCACAAAGCTTAAATATGAGCAAAGAGAAACAAGCTTTAAACTAACTACTAATCAGGAAAGCACGCAATAAGCCTTCCACCACCAATCCCCAATACAGACAGGTTAGAGTAGCACACTTCTGCCACAAGGGAGGAGAAAAACACCTTCTTAGTGTAGAATAGCTGGTTTGTAGCCCAAGTGTAACAGGACCACACAAACCACCTAACAGATATTATATAATACAGTACAAATAACTATTTAAAGCAACAGCTTTTTTTATTGAAACTACTAAAATATAGTCATGGTATATGAGAAGTGCAAAAAATACTTAGTGTCCTTTTGTGTGCTTACCAGCTCAGATAGACCAGGTAAACACTTACTGCCACTAGATGAATAATCCAAGCCACTCCTAATGTAAAAACACAGTGAAGAAGCATCCAGAGTGAAATGCTACCACAAACAAACTTAAAAAATACAAAATGCTACCATAAACAAATATAATGATACAAATACAGCAGTGTAGTTTAAACAGCTTATAAAAGTATGATTATTGAAAAGGCACTTAAAACAAACTAGAAACAAAAAACCACAGTGGAAGTCGTAGTAACTGTAAATCAGGCAGAGCACGGATTTATTTGATAAAAGTTAGCGCTTTCGGTAGGGAAGTTTTCCCCACCTTCCTAAGTCTGAGGAAGGTGGGGAAAACTTCCCTACCGAAAGCGCTAACTTTTATCAAATAAATCCGTGCTCTGCCTGAGTTACAGTTACTACGACTTCCAAAAGTATGATTATTCAATAAAAGTACTTCACTTTGTATAAGGAGCCAATAGCCACTCAATTGTACCGAATTTATAACAGCACTAAAAACAAGATATGCTGATTAATAAGCCTTCCAGCCAATTAAGACTACATGCAGAAATCTCAACTATTTCCCCAACCTAAACAGAACAGGCTACCTCCCAGTGCACTAGATGGAAAATCCACCGACCTCTTGATGTAAAAACAGGTGCTTGCTAGAGTGTAAAAATATACTACTTTATCCAACAGCTAGCTCAATAATGAATTCAGAACAGACAATGATGAGGCAAAATGCACTTTTTCAATATAATCACAAGGAAAGGCAAATAAAAAAATTCAAGATATCAACAGTAGAAAGGAAGGAATTTATTAAGCTCAATTTACAGTAGGAGTGGGCAGCTTAAATTCACCAGGTTTAAAAAAGCAGATCAACAAAGGGGAGGATGGATGAGGAAAACCACCAGGGAATCACCAGCAGTGCTTTAGTTTATGCAGGTTTGAAATCTTTTGTTCTGTTTGTTACAGAGTTAAAAATGTAGATGGCATCATGATTAATAGCAGGAGGTATAAAGCCAGTCAATATTTTAATAGTAATTATTTTGGTGTAATTTACATCACTGGATGTGACTGTAGTGAAATATGTTGGTATATTGGGCAAACAAAAAGGAAAGTCAAGTTGCATTTGTTGGAACATTTGGGGGATATAACGAGATGGAAAATGGATAGCCCAGTAGCAGTACATTTTATATCTAAACACGAAGGTTCTGCAAATGGTTTATTTTTTAGTCTTTTGGCATGACCTAATGGCACCAATGGTGGGAATTTCAGAAGGGAATTGAATGCAGAATGATTTTAAATTATCGTACTTTCTACCCTAGAGGGATGAATTTGTTAGATACATTATGTGGAGATATATTAAATATGTAAAATGTTGTATATATATTTTTATAGGATATATTCATACAATTTAAAATACAGTAATAATAATGTGTGTGAATTTTTTACAGATTATTATGTAGGGCACAAGTTTTTCATTATAAAGATGGAAATTTGCTGTTTAGCATTTGCAATTTCTAATGTGGGATTTTTCTGTCTTTCTAACTTTAATTGTTTAACATACTTAATTGTTTAATTGATGGTGTCTCATTGGGTGATTTCAAGTATTTGGTGTATAAATGAGATAGCATTTGTTAAATTAAGTTTTCCAAGAAGGTGAAAGACCGAGGTACCAGAATACATTTCTACTGCTTTAGATCCTGTGGTGTTTGCATGGTTCCTATTCTGTGGCGTTGCAGTTTTTTTATTTGTATTTTTTATTAGTATTTTTGAAATCTTTTTAGAAAAGACAAAGGCCCAGAAACTCACTGTGTATTTAAGTATCACTCAAGAGACAATTTAACCAATGAAAAACATGTGAAATGTGCAGCCTAGATAATTTAAATGTCTACCTCTTCTTCTTAAAATAGAAAACAAAACTGAGCAGGTAAAACAGAAATCAACTCTAGTAGCAAGTCACAGACAAAAAAATATATAGGTTTACGTTCCTCACCCAACAGGGAATCAGCAGCAGTGCTTTATTTTATTGAGGCTTGAAATGTTTCAGAAAATATTTCTTCTAAAGTGAGGTTTTGGAAATGTTACAGTTTGTGAAATTCCTAATTGTCATTCATATTTAGATCTGGCCCTACCTGCACAGGTTATTTTTCTAGAAATGTTTGACATTCTTTTAAAATTTTCAGGACAAGACACTAGAATAACTACCCATTCACTGTATTTGATTTTTGACATTCACATTGACCTGAAAATGCCAAAAGTCCACAATGCCGACAACGAGAACACCAACACCGGAAAATCAACAACAGAGAAGACCAAAAGTTTAGAAACCCAATGCTGAGAACACCGACATGTTAAGGTAGGTGTGCAATAGGGATGGACGTTAGGGCAGGGTGTGGGTAAGGTAAGTGTGTGATAGTGATGGATGTTAGGTTAAGGGGCGGGTTAAGTGAGTTAGAGTTAAGGTGCGGGTAAGGTAAGTGTGCGATAGTGATGGACTTGAGGGTTAGGGGCGGATTAAGTGAGATAGGGTTAGGGTGCAGGTAAGGTAAGTGTGCGATAGTGACAGACTTAAGGGTTAGGGGCGGATTAAATGAGTTAGGGTTAGGGTGCAGGTAAGGTAAGTGTGCGATAGTGATGGACCTTAAGGTTAGGATTTGGGTTAAGGTTAGTGCATAGATATTTGTGTATGTAAGGTTTTTGGTGTGCTTGTGTTGTGTGTGTTTTTCAGGAAAGGTATTTGTTTTGTTGATTGTCGGGATTGTGGTTTGTCGGACATGTGAAGTTTCGTGTTTTTGAACTTTCGGTTTTGTCGTGTCGGTTATTTCGTTGTCGGTGTTATCAGGTAGACCCGTTATCTGTGAATATCAATTGTTTAGTTACAACATGGAGATTTTTTTCAGACTGTCAGGGAGTCTACAGACCTGCATACGATGTATACATGTATGAGGTGATATCTCATGGACTGTTTGGTATTTGCATTCTCTTCTATAAACAATTGCAGAAATTAAACAAATAATCTACATTTCATGTCTACCTAATCTCTGCATGAAGACAATCGAATGCCAATCAGTTTGCTTAGCACTTTAAATATTCTGACAGAATGGAGTAACACGGAATACTAATGGAAGAAGGAAATAAAGCTGTTACAGGAAAACCGCATGCAGCCAGGAGCATAACATCACTTTCCAAAGTATGGAGATGCAGTCCTGTAGTCCAATGGCATCTACAAGGACCTTTCCTTGGCAGGGTCTTTTACATGGTAAGTCATGACTGGTAGTCACTGATACTGAAGAATGCAAACATCAGTGCAAATATAATACCTGAGATACAAAACTGGTTTTACAAGACCTCATGGAAAATCAAGACAGGCCCCACATTATGTAATAACTGTGGCTTAGAATGGGTTATTCTGTGAGGTCAAGCCTTGATGCCTCAGGAAAATAAAACTTAATTACAAAATATTATATTGATTTAACAGGCAATGACATAGCAGAAAAATACTGAAACAGATAGCAAAACTACATTTAAAAATCACATAAATAAAATGTTTATATCGGCTTCTAAGGCTCCCCATATGGAAAACTGAGTCACAATCACTCAACACCAAATAGTCACTTAACTGATGAAAAAACTCAGTTTACCAAAAAGAGGCCTACATAGGTTAAGATAAGCATTTCCTCAGTGGTACAAGCCCCATGTGCCTCCATGAAGTAGGCAATTCCCCTACCCCCTCTAACTAGTTAATATAGCCTAACCGTATAATTGTACAACAGTTAGGAAAGGAAACTCCTCATTAAAGCACGCAACAGTTTTACCCCCACTCCACCTTAGCAATATGTGCTAACCCTAGTCTAAACCCTGCCCCTACTGTTGTTCCTAACCCTAATCCTTTGCTTACTTACCAAAAGCCCTCCTCATAACACTTCCATTATTCAGACAAATTTAAGCTCATTGTGGTCAGGTTATATGCAGTACATCAAAAAAGGAAATGTGTTGTCAATATTGTGAATTGTCAACATGTTTTGCTGGATGTTTTATGTTGACCAGTTAACAAGCTGTGTCTGTGTGTGTGTGTGTGTGTGTGTGTGTGTGTGTGTGTGTGTGTGTGTGTGTGTGTGTGTGTGTGTGTGTGTGTGTGTGTGTGAGACAAACACATACATACATACATGCATACATATAAATATTTCAAGCACGGGCATTAATGCCCTTCTAGCTTGCCAATATACAAAAACACTTGTTCCCATAATAAGTGCCCAGGCTGTTTTAAAAATATCTGAACTAGTACTTGCTTTAATGTAATTTGATAGTATGTTCCATACATCAGCTACTCTGTCAGAGAATCAATAACTACACTTCTCATTCCTATAGAATCTTCTACATAGGTTATCTGATGATTCTCTAGTGCTTTTTGATAACCCCAAACATTCCCAGAGGTAGTTGTCTCTAAATGCCATATATACCTGAATAAGATCTCCTCTTTGATATCTGTAAGAGACACTGTACAAGTTCAGATATCTTAGTCTTTCATAACTTAAATTTTCACATCCATGGATGCTCTTGGTATATTTCAGTTGTACTCTTTCTAGTTTACTCATGCTTGTTTTCTTATAGGGTTTCCATATTGTTAGGGTTAGCACACATGAGTAAGGTGGACAGGAGAACTACTGTAATGCTAGCCTACAGGCACTTGTACTCACACACACATGCAAACAAATAAACACACACACACACACACACACACACACACACACACACACACACACACACACACACACACACACATACCAGTAAAGCTGTCCCCTTACATACCAGTAAGGCTATCCCCTTCCATAACACTAACTAAAGAACATTTGTGCATGCCCTCCCACACACACAAACATACACATGTCCCCGAAGTGCACTCCAATCTACCTAAAATCATTTACTCAGCTTCAACCATTCTTCCACTTGACATGTCCTGCATTCAACTGAATGTGTCCCCAAAAAGCATTTGATAAATGCAATTTCATATGTTTATATATATATATATATATATATATATATATATATATATATGTGTGTGTGTGTGTGTGTTTGTGTGTGTGGGTGTGTGTGTGTTTGTGTGTGTAAAATTTAATCTTACTGTGCAGAGGAATACAGAAAATGCATGCATATGTTCATGAAGTCATTTAGAATGAGTCACCTTTAGTGCACTATCAGTACTGGATTCTAAATGCATGGTAATATGTGAAAGAGAATATATGCCCTGATTCAGATATCAAGTTGTATCTAGGTGTCTTTACTTCTGGGGTCAAACCATTTGCTTTTATCTACATTGTCCTGTCATTATCAATTATTGGTCATATGGAATCAGATCAAGGCTATGGCAGGCTTGAATCCTTGCCTTTGCTTTTTTCAGGCATTAGCATCTTTTTAAAGAGCAAAACATCTAAGCAGGAACATGATTCCTTAGTCTTTTCATGGAATATGGAAGCCTTACATTACTAGAATTTTTTTCTGCAGATTATAAAAGCTACATATGCTCAGAATACATAATTGATTTAGAAGAGAGTGTCCTTTCAGCTCCTTTACTCTTTAAAGTGCCCTGATTCATATGTCAGGTTGCAACTGGCTATCTTTACTTTGGAGATCAAACCACTTGCTTATTTTTACATTGTCCTGTCATTATTAGTTATCAGAGGTGTTACAGTCTAAACTGAGATTTACTCTGAAACATTGTGTCTCCCTTTATTGAGATGCAAAACATTGCAATTAAAGTATCTGACAAAGAACATCATAATGTTAACTAATCATAGTAGAAAAACATGCACAAACATTGCAAGACACTTGCTTTTGCCAAGTGACTTGTTCCCTGTACCCCCAAATATTGGGGCAAAGCTCCAACACCCCAAATCACTCCATATATATTTCTAACATTGCACAAACTCAACAAAGAAAATAGAAAACTCTTGAAAATATGAATCTCATAATTTCATTCTTTTTCAAGTTTTGTAACCTCACAAATAACAGCAGTACTTCTGACAGACAATTCAAGATATGAAGATATGAAATACTAAGACACTAACAGTATGTAAAATTAATACAGAATTGTGATGTTCTCTGCTCCAGCAAGGGAGCACATGATAAATGGCAGTGCTCCCACAACTGAAATAATAATAATAATAATAATAATAATAATAATAATAATAATAATAATAATAATAATAATAATAATATAACTAATTAATAACAATAATAATGCTGTTCATGTCAGTAAAACTTTGTTAGACTCTTATGTAAGAAAATAACCAGATGACACTCATCTTCTTCCTGTTTGTTCTTTTACTATTAAAGAACTGAATTACATTCCCATTACAGGAAGGCTTTCATGGCTCATTCAATATAACAAATTCCCTCTGCATATTTACTGGTCTAGACTAATAGTCCTCAAAATGTTTTATTTTCTGATGACTGTTTCTTATTTTAGGCACCTTCTCCTTAACAGTATCAGTGAATGTATGCAAAACCTTCAAAAAGCTCTTAGCCATTCTCATTAGCTTGGAGGGATACTTAAATCTCATCTAGTCATATTGCTCTTTGCAGTTATTGATACTTTGGGATCCCAAACTTGTAGATCAGTATGTGTGCATACATTTAAGAAGGTTTCCATGGGCTTGCACATGTGTATAAATAGTGAGCACGTGAGAGCCAGGCTGCCATTTTCTAGAGAGCTGTTGAGATGTAAGCAAACATGTATGTAATGTTCTGTCAGTTAATCAGTTTGTTTATATTTTATGTTGCTGCTATCCATCCCAATGTGTTCCTATATAATAAAGCATATAACAAACTACCCCACCTGTTCATCTTGAATCATAACATAAGATGAATGACATGGGATCCAGAATCAAGACCAAGAGGCACTCAGTTAAATGCATCATCCCTACTGCATGTACAACTCACAAAAACAGGTCAGAAATGAATTCCAGGTACTAAACCTTGCTTAAGTGATTTCTTATTTGAAGAATATAAAATGAAGCACTCAGAATGCTCAAAACACATTTTTTAGTCAAATGAACTGCCTGAAACTGACATATTGATAAAAATATTCAAAATAGTTATTAAAATGTTTGAAATAATGTCCGTATCACATAAAATGTACAATGCTACTTTTTTGCATTAATTAAAGCTATTTGAGATATCTGAAGTATACAGAGATTTTGCAAGTTTGTGCTGTATTACAGTGCAGTTATTTTGCAATATACAGCCACTTCAAAGTGTATTTCACAAAGTACAGCATTTCAAAGAGTGTATTGTACATTTGAATGTTCTTAAAAGTACCTGGTGTAAAGTGTATGTTCATATATTATTACAAGGGCCATATTTGCAGTGTGTTTAAGCATACTTTGTTGGCATGGCTGAAGGATTTTCATAGACCAGCTCCACATGTCTTTGATAGTAATATTGCAGAGAATTGGTGAGTGTCTGAGCAAGAGTATGATATGTTCATAAAAGCTGCATTTTCTGATAAAGATGCACATACAAAGGCATTTATTCTGCTTAATTTAGCTGCTTCAAAACCCATAGAAAGAGAGCATTCATTTCTGCATGCACCTGCTGTCTTTGCAGGAGAGGGGGAAAACTGTCATATAGGGCTGAAACAAGGAAAGACCCCGAGTTTAAAACATACATTTACAGAAATGTGTAACCCCCAAACAAATATTACAATGGAAAGGCACTTACTTTACACAAGGGATTAAAAGCCTGGTGATACTTTTGCAGCATATATAACTGACTTGAGAAACAAAGCTAAAACATGCAGATTTGGTGATGTAAGGGATGAGTTACTAAAAGACATACTTGTGTGTTGTATTAATGATGATGCAGTAAGAAAGATTTTCCCTCGTGACTTTAACTTTGCTTAAGGCCATTGAGATTTGTCAGATATATGAGCTCACAGAAAAGCACACAAATATGCTTACAAATGAGAAAAGCATGCTTCTAGTATCTTATAGTGCTAATGTTTGATAGTATGCAGCACATGGTTAAAAGAAACTGGCAGCTGTGAACCCTGTAATACTCCCTGATAAACCCCGTAGCTTACCAGCAAATTCCAGAGCATGCACAGTCCCAATGAAGCACAAGGGTGAGTCAGCAAACACAAAGCATGTTCCCTCATCTACCCTCATACCCAACTGTCATAATTGTGGTGGTAATCACGAGTCCAAAAGAGAAAAGTGCTTAACTTTTGATCACCAATGCCACAGATGTAAAAAGTGGAATTATTTCCACAGGTTTTGTAAATCAAAAGAGGCTTATTCTTTTATTTAAGGAGAACATTCAAAGAGACAAGTTGATCAATTAGAAAGCTGTGACCCTACTTTTTATGTTGATGGTGTGGCTGTGCTTAATAAAATGGTTAATGCAGTAGATTTATCGGCAAAGAATGAAGTATTTTGTACTGTTCAGATAAATGGAAGACCCATAGAGCTCAAAGTTGACACAGGTTCAAAGTATAATGTTATGTCAGCAGAAACATTTGCTAGAGTATGTGCTGGTGAGAAGCTTGATTTGGCAAAGTGTGCGAAGCTTGTTGCTTATGGTGGTGAAAAAATTCAAACCAAAGGTTCAGTAGTGCTTTCATCTTACTCTGCTGGGAACAGCTATGACTTGCAATTTTACATAGTCAAATGGCATGTCCAGTCATTATTAGGCCTCCGAGACAGTTTGAAAATGGGATTTCTTTCATTTAATAAGGAAGTCCACCATGTAAGCTTGAAAGACCACTGTTCTAATTTCACTCAGTCTATTTTTTCTGCCTATGCTGATCTCTTCGAAGACAAACTAGGCAAACTCCCAGTTGTGTACTCCATGAAGTTAGACCCTGAAGTCAGCCCAATTGTCAGACCAGCCTGGAAAGTTCCAGTAGCTATGCAGAACAGAGTCAAAGCTGAGCTACATAACATGGTGCAACAAGTTGTGCTTTGTCCAGTAGTAGAACCTACTGAATGGGTATCTTCCATGGTAGCAGCTCAAAAGAAATGCTCAGATCATATCAGAATATGTATTGATCCATGACATTTGAACAAAGCACTGAAAAGACCTCATAATCCAATGCGTACAGTCAAAGAAGTCACCGGTCTTATGCCAAATGCCACTGTTTTTCTCTGTTTTGAATGCAAAACGTTAACTTTGGCAAACTTTGCTTGACTGGAAATCTTCATTGCTAACCACTTTCAGTACTCCTTTTGGCAATTACAGACTTTTGAGAATGCCGTTTGGGATAAATTATATCAGTGAAGTATTCTAGCGTGCCATGGAACAATTTTTTTTCTGGGTATCCATGGGCTATTATACTAGATGATATTCTTGTAGGAGGTAATAGTGAAGCAGATCATGACAGAAACCTCAAGAAAGTTCTGGAAAGAGCACGTAAAGTGAATCTTAAGCTGAATCCTCAGAAGTGCAAAGTCCAGCTATGAATAGTTATTTATGTTGTTCATTTGTTTACCAGTTCAGGTTTATGACCAGATCCTTCAAAGCATACAGCTATTCTTGAGATGCCAGCTCCAAACAATGTTCAAGCCCTAAAATATTTTCTTGGCATTGTTAACTACCTAGGCAAGTTCATTCCAGATCTGAGCCAATTTTCAGCACTGCTCAGAGAGTTGACATGCAAAGGTGTATCCTGGTCCTGGTTAGAACAACACCAAATAGCATTTGATATCCTGAAACAGATAATTGCCAGTCCACCAACTCTCAAATACTACGATGTTCACAAACCAGTAATTCCTTCTTGTGATGCTTCAAAATTTGGTCTTGGTGCAGTCATTCTTCAAGAGGGTAAACCAGTAACCTATGCATCCAGAACTGTAACCCAAACAGAGATACAGTATGCCCAGATAGAGAAAGAACAATTGGCAATTATGTTTACATGTTTGAAATTCCATGATTATATTTATGGCCGCCAAATTCAAATTGAAACAGATACCAACCTCTGGTCAATATTTTGAGAAGGCCTATGCACACAGCTCCTGCCAGATTGCGATGCCTGATGTTAAAATTTCAAATGTATAATTTCAATCTTGTCTACACAAAAGGCAAACTTCTTTATCTTGCTTATACTTTATCCAGATAATCCAGAAATACCACTGAACAGCATGAAAATGAGCAACTTGATTTTGAAGTCAAAGTGAGAAATTTTTCTTCCATATGTCTTGATGAGCTTAGAAGTCACACAGCCTCAGATGCAATTCTTCAGAAGCTCAACCACTTTATCAGTCGAGGATGGCCATCAAAGCAATTTTGTTTACCTCATGACCTGCAACCATATTTTCCTTACAGAGATGAGATTTTGTTTGACATTTGGCAGTCCATGGTAGTCCACATAAAGTTATTTCTGACAATGGTACATAGTTAACAATCCAACAGTTCAAGAGATTTGCTGAAGAGTGGGACTTTATTCGTCTTACGAGTAGCCCTGACTACCCACAGTCAAATGGTTTGGCAGAACATGCTGTTCAAAGTGCAACACAGTTATTAGAGAAGACAAAATGAGACAATAGTGATGTTTTCTGAATTTCCTGAATCTCAGAAATGTTCCTTGTGATAAACATCTTGGCTCACCTGCACAAAGGCTTTTGTCAAGACAAAACAGAACCACACTACCAATCAGTAGCAATTTGTTGATTCCCTGTGCTAAGAACAACAAAGCAGTGAGAGCTCAACTCATGAAAAGGTCTTTGTCCCAGAAGTCCCACTATGATAAGTTCAGCAAACTGCTCAATCCATTATGAGAAGGGGAGAGACTGAGGTTGCAGACGTCCAAAGGTTTTGATCGGATTGGAGTCATGAAAAGTGCATGTCCAGAGCTGAGATTGTACATTGTGGAATCACAAAGAGTAGAATTTAGGTGGAATCAGAAACATTTTGTACCAGTGTCCAAGCCTGTGTTGTAGCAACCTGCCTGTGAAAAAGACTCTAGATCTCAGAGTGAGTTATTCAGTGTTCCAGCTCCAGAGGAAATTCCAGCAAATATCCCTGTTCCTTAGAAGATTCCCAAAACTCCTGAAACAGATTGTTCACTGATGACTGTCCCTGTTGCTACCCAGTCCTAATTGCCATATCACTAGATCAGGTCACATTTCCAGACCAAGTTCCAGATACACGGCAACTTGGACATGAACATTGTGTTTATTCCTCAGTGTCTGTATAATTGCATGTCTTTTTCAGATGCCATTTTATTGTGGGAAATTCACTAAAGAGGGAGGATGTAGATCAGTATGTATGTATACCTTTAAGAAGCTTGCCATGGGCTCACTCATGTGTATAAATATTGAGCATGAATGAGCCAGACTGCCATTTTGTAGAGAGCTGTTGGGATGTATGCATGCATGCATGTATGTAATGGTCTGTCACTTAATCAGTTTGTTTATATTTTATATTGCTCCTATCCATCCTGAAGTGTTTCTATATAATAAAGCATATTAACAAACTACCCCGCCTGTTCATCTTGAATCATAACATAGGACGAGTGATACCAAACTTATACTGACATATTATATCTTTTAAAATTTCTTGGCAGTTACAGACACGTTTTAGCCAAAGCTGGCAAGACATGGTTTTGCATTACAACTCCAAAATTATTTCTCTCAGTGGTTCACATACAAATAAATTTATCAGGTTCAAAGTCAATTAACTCACATTGGAGAGTTTACTCCAATCACTTTATTATACTGTCTGGTTCCCTGCCTTCCTAATCAGTGATATACATATGTTCTGGAAATCATGCTATAGCCAGAGCAATTCTGAAGCTAGACATTCCATACAAAGTCCAATATACCTTTATATCTCCCACAGTTGCATTTACTTCTATAAATGGGACTTCTAGAGTGTCTAAAATTCTTTTGAGGGATGGAAAATTTAGCTGCTGGTGTAAATGTCACCTCCAGCTAATTTGACGTACACATAAAGGGGAAGACTGGAGGAAGGTCAAGTGACCCTTTTTCTGGTAGTCTATGTCTATTTTGCTCAGAGTCCATTTCTTCACATTGAACAAACACATTGAATACATCAGAGCTATAAGGGTATATGTAATACAACTCTTTTTCAATATGATTTTTCACTTTTTAATTCACTTTTGGGTTTCTAATACCATGATGGCAATGGACACCATTCCTAACTACTACTGGAACTGTCTGGGTATCTTTCTTCCACATTGCCCTCATTTCTCCCTGCAGATCCTTGTATTTTATGACTTTGGGTCCCTACTACACTGTAGTCACTAGGTCTAGCAATTTCAATGATCAATGCTACTTTTGTTTTCTTTTCATGGACTACTATTTCTGGTTTTCTCGCATCTATTTTTTGAACTGATGGTAATGGATGATCCCATGTGATATAAACTATCATTTTCTATAATGCTTTGTGGCTTCTGCTTGCAGTGTTTTTCAGCTACCTCAGCATTATAATGTTTGCACAATCCCCAGTACAACAGTCTTGTCACATTATTATGCCTTTCAGTATACTGTCCTTCTGCCATTAGTATATTACACCCAGCAAAAAAGATGTGCTACTGTTTGTAATTCTGTTTTACAAAACCTACATTTGTTTGTTTCTCCCACATGTTCAATGGACTTTGTAAACCAATGTGTACGCAGTCCACTATCTTGAGCCACCAACATTAAACTTTCAAAATTGATTTATAGCTTGGACTTTGTATTTTTGTTATGCTCTACAGGATCTTCATAGATATGTCTCCAAAACATGTATCTATTTCTTTTTTGGTGGTGTTTCGATTCCTTTTGCCTTGTTTCCCAATTATCTATAAAACCTTTTTGGTTCATCAATAAATTGCTTATTTTGTACTTTTCCTTTATATTTATCTGCATATCTTCTAAGTTTTTCTTTCTGTGCTGATATTTTTAGTTTATTATTTGTGATAGGGCACGATAGATCTTGATCTGTTTTAATACTGTGCAATGCTTTTATCACGTCTATCTTTCAGAGTATTTTTATTGATCTGCCCCCTTTTCTATACTCTTCCAACAGTGACACTTCTTGTCTTAATTGCTTTATAGTTTTATCTATTCGATACTTCCATGATGGCAGTTGATTTCTCCCCTTCCTTTCCCTTACTACCATGTGTTTTTGTGGTAAGACTTTATCTGTTTTTAGTTTTGCTGCACAATATCCTGTTTATTTCTGTTATATCACATGGATCTCTATGGACAGTCCTAATTACTGTGTTCATTTGTTTTATCACACGTCATACATTTTGAGTTTTATTGACTTTCTGTAGTCTGTTTCTTTCATTGATCTTAGTATGTCTGTCTACCTCTATTAAATCAAGCAACTCTTCTCATGGATCATTTTCTTCTAAACTGAGGGCAGGTTATTACTTCTCCATTTCCTGTGGGCATTCTACAGAAAGTTCCACAGCATCTTTCTTTGTCACATTCTCTTCAGTTTCATCCTGTGTCATCCTTTGCTCTTTCATATGGGAACTCGCTGGCCTATCACTCCACAGCATTGACTTCTTCAGAGTTGCCACGATTTTCTGTTCCTCCCCTTGCTGTGCAACTCCAGCTGAATGTTTATACTGATTTCCTATGGAAGGATCCAAAGTATCTACATATGGAAACTGATCAGATGTTTCCCACTCCACTGGTTTCGCCTTAATTTGGGGGGCTATTCCTCTATCCTGCTGTCATGTTTCTACACTAAACCCTTCATTTTGCAGGTAATCCATAACTTCAGTTTCTTTTTCTTTATCTTCTCTATTACTAAATCCTCTTTTCTACTTTTCCTCTTTGTTTTCTTATTTTCTGTATTGTAAAATTGTCCATGTCTGCATGCCTTTGCCTGTATTTGTCTTCAAATATCTTTGGTGCAGCTCTTTTTGTATTAATTAATTTTGCTTTCTCATTTGCATAAATATGACACCATATTAAATCTCTTTTTCTCTCCCCTGTCCCTATTTTTTCTTCAGGTGTCTCTTGATCCTCCTGTTTCTCCTTACTTTGGGGCTCATTGTTCTACCATGCTGTGATGTAACCTGTCTTAGACTTTCTACACTAAATCCTTCATTTTGCAAATATTCCATAACTTCAGCTTCTATTTTTTAACTTTTGCTTTACTAATTTTCTGTTCTATGTTTCCCTTTGTGATCTTATTGTTTTTATTGTGAAATTTTCCATATCTGGATGCATTTGCCTGTAGATTTCTTTGAATGTCTTTGGGGTTCCTTTTTGTGTCTATTAATATGGCTTTCACTTTGCATAAATATTACACCATATCAGATCTCTCTCTTTCTTTCCCATGTCCAAATTTCTTTTTTATACCTTTCAAAAGTCTCTAGATTATGTTCTTTATATTTTCGTACTTCATCAAATGCTTCTTTTTTTCAAACGGACCAGGTTTTTTTGGTTTATACAATGTTTTTCATAAATCTGTTGTATAAATAATACATTTTTATTTGAATGTTCTGACAGTTTTTCTTGAGGAAGGACTGTATTTTTCTTTTCTCCAATTTTTCTCTTAATCTTTCTGTATATCTTCTATCTGGAAATTCTGGGCTTCTTGCGTAATAGTAACAATACATCATTTTTTATTGTCCTCAATAGTCCACTCTATTGCCTTTATGGCTCTTTTTTGGTCTATCAGTTTTTCTGCTTTATGTGGACTAGTACTTCCTTCTACAGCAGGGGTGCCATCCTCCCCATGGGCTTCACCTAGCCTCATTGTAGGAATGTTTCCATGTCATGAGGATTCCACACTGTCATTTTTTCCAGTCCTGACACCAGTGAGCCTACCAGGATTGGGTACTTTTTATCCTTGGTCTTGTGCACCCAGCTATCTTTTTTTTTATTTTGTAAGCTATTTCTGTTCATGATATATCCTATACAAAATCATAAAATACAGTCTATATATCAGTGTTGTCTTGGTAAGATTTTGTGAAAAACAGGGTCCATCTCGGGAAGGACCAAGACTTCAGGATGAATTAAATTCCAGCAATACTACTTTCCTTTTCTCGCTGACTTATCTCTCCATTGAGACCCTTTTTCATCTATATGAATGCAATTTTGGTCAGGAAGAGAAGTTTGGGACTTTTTAGCAGTCAATTTGCATACATACATACATACTTGCATATATATATATATATATATATATATATATATATATATATATATATATATATATATATATATACACACACACACACACACACACACATATATATATATATATATATATATATATATATATATATATATGCAGTGCATGCATATATATATATATATATATATATATATATATATATATATATATATATATATATGCAGTGCATGCATACACACACATGCATACATACATATATATATATATATATATATATATATATATATATATATATACACACACACACACACACACACACACACACACACACACACATACACACACACATATATATATATATATTTATACACACACACACACACACACACACACACACACACACACACACACACACACACACACACACACATATATATATGTGCAGTGCAGTGCATGCATACACACACATACATACATACATACATACATACATACATGCAAGCATACAACATATACACATACATACATACACTTTACAAAGAGAGTGAGTTCTTTATATAGCACATTCTCTGACCCAAATCAGAGGAATCAAACTAGGTATTTTCTTACTTCCTCAAAAGTTAAGACCTGACTTAAAGGTGTTCATGGAATTTGCATCACTTAGGACAGGTGAAAGACAATCCCAAATGAGATCACTCTGCGAATTAACTCACTCTCATGTAGCTACTGGCATTACTCCTTTTCAGGTTACATCTGGATCCATACAGATTTAGGGAAGTATTATCCAGTTTCATTCAATACTCACCCCTAAGGACAAGAAAAAAATTAATTATATCTTCTTTGATCCTGTGGTAAAATTCTTCTTCTTTTGGCTGCTCCCGTTAGGGGTCGCCACAGCAGATCAACTGTTTCCATTTCTTCCTGTTCTCTGCATCTTGCTCTGTCACACCAACCACCTGTATGTCCTCTCTCACCACATCCATAAACCTTATCTTAGGCCTTCCTCTTTTCCTGTTACCCAGCAGCTTCATCCTTAGCATCTGTTTCCCAATATATTCTGCATCCCTCCTCAGCACATGTCCAAAGCAATGTAATCTTGCCACTCTGGCTTTGTCTCCAAACCTTCCAACCTGGGCCGACTCTCTAATATACTCATTCCTAATCCTGTCCATCCTTGTCACACCCAGTGCAAATCCTAACATCTTCAACTCTGCCACGTCAAGCTCTGACTCCTGCCTTTTTGTCAGTGCCACTGTCTCCAACCCATATACCATAGCTGGTCTCACTACCCTCTTGTAGACTTTCCCTTTAACTCTTACTGGTACTCATCAGTCACAAATCACTCTGTAAAATAATAAACAAAAATACAGCATTTTGAATGTGACACTGTAATCAACAGATTTCAAACTAGCCCTGCCTCTGAGTCCATGTTCTCTGAAACCTTTAATTTATCATACTGGATTTGTTGGAACCAAAAAAGGACAGATACCGCCAGGACAGATGAATACTGACACTAAATAGGTGAACTTTAACAACCAGAGATCTATTCCTGATTGCACCAAGAATTGTATCTGATAGTCAAAAGGGTTTAAAACACAACTGCTCAATATGATTTCAAAAACTCACTTTGCTGTCTAACAAGACACTTAGGTCACAGCGGGTATCAGCCATACATAGCATAATTGTTATCAGTTTCATCTCACATTTCCTAGGTCCAGGTGACACTTGAGCTGGCTTGGAGATAATAGCTATTATAGTTCTGCCTTTGAAAGAATAACCTAGGAAATGGAGAACTTAAGTGAATGATGAAAAGGAGACTGTACATGCATGAGCTAAAACTTAAAAGAGTAGAAAGTGGCTATTAAGTTAATGACATTGGAGGAAATACTGGGGAAGGGGGTAATACCCTAGCCTTCCCCTGATAAACGAAGTACATTTGTGCACTTCCTTTAAGTGGTCAAAGCACTTCCTTTGAAATGATTTTAAATCAATCAGCTGTCCAAATTCTAGTGATAATTTCTAGTGGCATCATTCTTCTTTATTAGTCTTGCTGTAAATACTCATTTCTGTTAAACTTTGCGAGAAGATTCACTACCATTATATGCAACTAAAGTTTTCAATGCCTCAAAGCTCATTAAATTATACTATACTGTCACTAGACTAGAGTGCCATATTGTTAGTTCCAGTAATGACCACTACTCATCCAAAGTTCCAACAATGACCACTACTGATCCAGCCATGTTGTTTGCATGCAGCTGCTTTTCCACAATGTTTCTTATATCTAATAATCAGCCATGCAATGAACAAGATGTTGAATAATCTTCTTCATCATCATCAATTTCCTTTTTCCCATTTTTTCATGGGGTCAGGGCATTGCACCAACTGTTACCACTTTTCTTTCTGTTCAAAGCCAGTCTCCTACCTTCTTTGTCAGTCATGCCCACGCTGTCTCAGGATTTCCCTCATGCAGTCCATACATCTCATGGTTTTACTGGAAAGGCTCACCCAGACTCTGCCACAGCTTGCTGCGAGGGAATGGTTAGTTTGTTTTTTTATTTCTTGTATCTTATATTACTTTATTGCCTTTTTCTATTTTCTATTCTGTGATTTGTTTTCTTTACACTCTGTTTTATTTGTATTCTTCTTTTAACTGCATATTAAAACTTGAAAAGCCACTGTCTTTCTAGTTGCTTGCCCCTTATGTTAATTGACCGTATATCACATTCCCTCTCTCCTTTCACTGGCTGGTATGAGTAAGCACAATATTATCATTTTGTGAAATCACTCCCCTTCAACTATTTAAATTTATTAGCCAGCCTACCATATTCCAAACTACCGGAATACAAAAGTGCCCATCCCCTTTCAGTCTATCTTGCTCTTTTAAAAACAGTGACTGTCCATTAAAACTAAACTTGTTAGACAGCTAAAACTTAAGTTACCCATTTTCATATCCAACTGCGTTGTGCACACTGCAGTGTTTAGGATAAACCTTTTCTTTTTCATCTTACCTTTAAGCATCTATGGCAAGACCACCTGTTTTTGGAGAGCCCACATTCTCCCTCTCAGTAATCATCTTGGGATTAGTGCTTCTGTTTTCTCCTGGTGAGAGAAGGAGTGCAGTTACATTATTTCCTGGAGGCTGCTGATCACCAGAAAGCCTAATAACTGCTTTATAGGTGACGGCTTGGAATCTGTGCTTATATTCTGATCCTGGTGAGAGAATGAGCAGAGTGCATTGATCCCTGACTGTTTCTGGTTGGAGAGTCAGTGAGTGTCTGTGCTTAATGTACTTGTTTGTTCTGGTTGATATATGAGACATCTTCCAGAGAGAGGCTACAAGTCTATAGACCCTTGCATTATTTAGGACAAGACTGTAGATCACTAAACAAGCTGTAGTCTGCTTCCCTTCTTGGGATTGGTGCTAACATTTTTCTTCTGGTGAGAGAAGAAACAAAGGAGAATTGTATCCCAACAGAGTGAAGCTTTGGTGAGACCAGCATTACTAGTAGCCAGTCAGTAGCCATTCATGCAAGTCCCCTCTTTTCATCATTCTTGAAAAGCTAATTCTTTATTTTCAGTAAGTACTGCTTGGTTTGTTTCTAACTTCAAAATATCTGCCTAAATACTTCATCCTTAAATTTTCTAGTTGTACGTATTTGTTTCTCCTCAAGTGTTTGGCAGTGCTCTGTACAGACTCAGACACCTTGAGTGACATTTTTCCAGTAAAAGCACAATTGAAATTTCTCCAATACCTAGTTGCATACAGGACAACTAGTTTGCAGTGACGACCACTGTCCACATAGTTGCAAACCGGATATTCCTGACAGTGATTGATATTCTCACTTCAACTGTCTAATGACTAAAAAAAGATCTGTTGCCATGGATATGAACTTTCCTACTGTCTCTGATACTGGATTGGTGGATATGGGCATCCTGAGGCAATGTAGAAATTGCTTCATGTTTACTGACAACCAGTTAATTCCCAAACAAACTGATATGGTATACGAGAGATGTATTTACACAAAGTCACCAGAGGCAAATCTCTCACATAAAAGTACTCCTAATATCAATAAGGTTGTCATACACACTGCATCCATCACCCAAAATTCAAAGCAGACATATAGACCCACATATGCTGAGGCACTTATATGTAATCTTCCTAAACCACAAACCTCCTACATGAAGTACACATAACAAAAACCGTCAGCAGCCCCAAATGTGCTCTTTCAAAAGAACACCCACATCAACACATAGAGCTGCATCTCATGGGGCCTATACCTTTAAGCACATAAGGCAAGTCCACACTATCCAACATTCTAGTCATTGGAAACTCCATGTGAGACACATTGATGCATTGACGTAACTCTCACCAGGCTGATTTAGGAGAAAGTTATGGTCAATTGTTTATCAGGGGCTAGAATCCGTCACATTATCCATGCACTCAGGTCATTGGATGACAATTACCAATATGACTCATTCATAGTCCATGTGGGATTAAATAATGTGAGATGTACCTCCCTAAACTATATGAAGAGAGACATCATGGAGCTCTTGGAATATGAGTCTCAGGCTGGTATGAGTATGCACTGAGCAGCATTTTTCTTCACCAAGAATGATGCTACAATATGAATAAAAGATGGTTGGCTTTAATAATTGTCTTAGTTTCTGGTGTCATTCTAAGGGGGTGCAATATTTTTCAGCATGCAAGGAGATGGTCAACAGATCACACTGATTTCCCAGTGATGGGCTGCACTTCTCCCCTCTAGGCTTTTGAATATTAGCTAAAACATTGTCTTCCCCATAGTACCTTTTTAGGCAATACCAAACTGAAAGTACTTCTGACACAGCATATCAAAACTAAAAAAATCTAAAGGTATTGCTGCTTAATGCTAGGAGTCTAAAAAAAAACTCCACTCCCTAGAAGCTCTCATTACACTAGAGCATGCTGACATCTGTGCAGTCATTGAGACATGGTTTAAAGCCGCAGAGAGCACACCAACAGTGCAAGGTTATAAAGCCTTCCACACAGTTAGGCCAGCTACTTCACAGGCAGGGACTAAAGGTAGAAGTGTCTCTATCTACATCAAAAATTAATATATTGCAAGGCTGGTCAAACAGGACAATGCACTTGAACTGATCCATGGCCAGATCACCATAGATAAAATCCAATACCCCTTTCTTCCAAGGTATAGAACCCCCTTTATGACCCAGGAAACCCATACCATGTATTTAAACTTATTAGAAACACTAACCATCCAACCCAATACCATATTCATGGGTGGGTTTAATTACCCCAGTATTAACTGGGAATCCTATACAACATAAATAAACCACAAATAAACCACAAAACTGTGAAAGCAGATGAAAAAACAAAAAAAAAACAACAGAGCCATGGTCTGAACCTATCAAAACTTTATTGATATTCCTAGTACCTCAGCTGTTTCCCTTCCAGGGAAAAATTACATCATTTTTTATACTGACTGCAATTATCCAATAAACAAATCAATTAATAAAAAGCATAGAATTAATGAAAAAACCCACCACACAATGCTTTGAATATAAAATTTTAAATACAAAATGTTAATCCGTCGAAGCATCCCCATACAAAATGCAACACTAATAAAGAACATCACATATAAATAAAAAAAAAAACACAATTGTAATACCTTTGAAATATGTTTGCTTTTGAAAATATATTTTTGTACTTGTTCCCTGGAAGGCAAACAGCCGAGGTACTAGGAACATCAGTAAAGTTTTGATAGCTTCAAACCATGGCTCCATTGTTTTTTATTGTCGATCCCATACAACACCAAATGAACATGTACAGAGATTCCTGGATTTTGTAGTCAGAAACTCGCTGAACCAGACAGTCAATACACCAACCAGAGATGCAACCATACTGGATCTGGTCCTCACTAATATGGGAGACTGCTGTACACCCCCTACTGTAATGCCTTCCCTGGTAAGATCAGACCACAAAATGGTCTCCTTTGAAGTAAAAATAAAACCTGGACCCCCAGCTAAACCTGGAATATTCAGGAACTATTCTAAGGCTAACCTCCTGCTATTAAGTGAGAACCTGGCAAAATTCCAAGCCCCCCACCCCCATAAACCCTGAGAGCACTTCTGCCTATGCGAAACTGTTCACAGAAACCCTGTACAAGCACGTTAATAGCTGCATAGAGGCAGCTGTACCAACCAGGAAGTACAGAACTAACTCAAAAAAGAAGCCACCCTAGTGGAATCACAAAATCAAAAGGCTGTATAACAGGAGGAAGAAAAGCATGGCGAAAATTAGGAGGTGCAGCATCTGGGAGAACAAAAACTTTCATCAAACTAAACAAACAACTTAGAGGAGAAATAAAGTCTACCAAAGCCAAATCTGAGGTAAGTTTGGTCTCCAGGCCAAGGACAGCCACAAAGCATTCTTTAGCTATGTCTGCACCCTTAAAGGTACTACACAATTGTGTGCAGAGCTCATTGTAAATGCAGCCACCTATACCGAGCCAGAAGATATGGCAAATCTCCTGGCTGATAAATTCAGCTCCAACTTTTCACCTCGCTCCCCCTCAACCTTCCCTCAGGAAATATAATCAAATAGAACTCCCCCTACTATCACTAGGGAACAGGTCCTTAATGTTCTCTGTAGGACCAAAAACACTGCATCAATGAGCCCAGACAATATGCCAGGATGCCTTTTAAATAGCATGAAACATGACCTATCAGGGCTTCTAGAATTACTATTTAACTGTAGCCCCAAAACAGGCTTCATGCCTCATGAATGGAGAAAGGCAAAAATCATCTGTACAAAGGTGGGCCATCTACAGACCATGGAAACTACAGACCCATAAGTCTCACTAGTCTTATATGTAAAGCCATGGAAAGAATTATCATGGAGATGATCAACAGAGATATAGTAAACCTCCAGACACTGGACCCAACCCAGTTTGGTTTAGTCAAGGACAGATCATGCTTACTCAACCTGATGGACTTTTTCGAGAAGGTCACCAAAGCAATGGATGAGGGCAAAGTTGCTCACACTGCCCACCTTGACCCGGCCAAGGCTTTGACACAATACCCCACTCGGGTATTGTTGACAAAATCAAGAGGTTATGTAAAAACCCATATGTCACTCGGTGGATAGCCAAATGGCTCAAAGACAGGACACAGGAAGTTAGAATTGGGGAGTCCACCTCTACAAAGAGGCCACTCACAAGTGGAGTCCCTCAGGCATCAGTCCTTGGACCACTCCTTTTTGAAATTTACCTCTCAGAAGTCAAGGCCAATGTCAGTGATCTCTGGCTGACTAAATTTGCAGATGCTTGCAAACTATGAGCTGTCATTGAATCTCACACTGGCACAAATGTTTTCCAGGTGGGGCTAACACAGGCAAACAACTGGTGTCAGAGTCATGGACTGAAATTAAATGCCAAGAAATGCATAATAGTATCCTTTGGGAAGTCATCCATCCCTGGTAACTATCATATTGACAACACACCCCTTAGAGATGACCCAGTAGTCAGGGACTTATGAATACACATAAATAGTAATCTACCCTTTGATCATCACGTGTCTACAGCGGTGAGGAAATCATTCTATGCTGTGCAACGTATAAACAAAGGTATGGCATCTAAGTCCAAGGAAGTCATTGTTCCTCTGTATTTGGCATTCATCAGACCTAACATTGAGTACAATACCCCTTTGGTATTTACCTAACCAGGCATATCCAACAATTGGAACATCCACAGAGGTTCCTCACTAAAAGAATACAGTGCATAAGTAATATGTCCTATGCAGACCACCTCAAGGCCCTATACCTGTATTCTGTCTCCTACAGGCTTTTGAGGGAAGATCTATGCCTGGCATACAGGGGTCAGACTCCACTCTGATGGACCTCCTGCATATCCACAAAACAAACAGCACCAGAATTACCCATTCTAAAGACTTAAACCTTGGCTGTGATATAAATAGGACCTGCTGGAGAGCCAGGTATGTATCCCAGAGACTACCCTGTCTATGGAACAGGCTCCACATCCATATAAAGCGGAGTTCCTCCCTAACTCAATTCAAGTGCAACTTGGTCAATTGGATGGGAAACCAGAAATCCATCCCTGGTTTGGCACCTAGGTCTGCAATGGACAGAGGTAACCTGTAAATGGTTCATCTCCCTGGCCTATGCTTACACTTATCAAGGGTATCAGAACTTGTCAGAGATTTGGGATGCATGGCTAGGCTTCAAAATGCCCTTGTGGTTGTTAGCCTAGTAAACACCTATGAACCTATAAACATCCTCATCTCTTCTTGCTTTCTTCCTGTCTCTCCCAAATTTGATTTGTCCAACTGTCCTCTGCTTTCCTGCATATGTGACCAAACTATAGCAATCTATTCTCCTTAGCCTTTTATGTAAATTAGGCTACTTTGTCTTCTGCCCTGATGTCTTCATTTTTTTCATCCATCCAACAGTGTATATCCTACTTAATCTTGATCATCTCAGGCTTCTTCAGCTGTTCTGCTTTCACTGCCTAGATTTCAGAGCCATGGAGAAACACTGGTTGCACCACTGTTTTTTACACCCTATATTTCAACTTGCTGGGTATTCTTCTGTCATATACTGCACCCAGGACTTTGTGCCCATTGGTTGCAGCACATCCAGCTCTAGCTATGATCTCTTCATTCAGACTTCCTTTCTGCTTATGCAGATACCTTTAGCTGTTAACTTGCTCCAGTCTTTTCCTTTCTATCTCAGTTTTAATCTTTTTCTGATTTCTCCCATTTGCTTCCATGACCACTGTTTTGTCCAGTTTTATCTCATGTGCTTTTAGTCATGCATTCCAGTTCCCTATCATTTGCTGAATTTCCTATTTAGAGTCTGCTTCTAATGCCATATTATCTGCAAACAGCAGCTGTGTTGATTTGTCCCCCCTGACCTGTTTGCTAATGTAGTCTGTCACCAGCACAAACAGCACTGGACTCAGAGCTGAGCCTTGATAAACACCCATTTCAATGGAAACCTCTCTTTGAGTCTGAACACTGATACACTTTGTAATTAAATCCCCACACTACTTTTGGTACTTCAAACCATTGCACGAATGCCTAAATCAGCTTTGTCTGGACCTTGTCAGATGCTTTCTCCAAGTTTAAGAATGCAGAGTTAGATTCTTTCCTCAGTTCCAGTTTCATCTCCACTTTCTATCGTATTGTAAACATTGGGTCAGTTGTACTGCATCCTGCTCTGAATCCAAACTTTTCTTCTACCATCTTGCTTTCTACTGCTCTGTATATTTGTTTATCTCACTCATTACTCCTCAGCACTCTTTTGTCATATGACAGGAGCTTGAGACCTTTGTAGAGCCTGCAGTTGGGAATGCCTCCTTCTGTTCACTGGCACTGAATGTTGAGATAGGCCTCTTTCAACACTGTGATGAATATTCCCATGAGCTACTACTTCCCTAACATACTGAGGATTCTGTATGCCTCCCATTATCGTTTTTGCAGGTGTATGTCTCCAAATCTTATATTAAGAAGCCCTCTGCTAGCTCATCATTATAATTTAATTTAATGCCTTCCCTAATAAATGTTATAGTATTCTTAAGGCAACTTCTGCATACCGCTCCTTGGTCTACCATTTTCATGAATAGACCCCCCTACATATATAACAACCCCCTCTATGCAATGAGGTCTTACTATTAAATGCTGAAATGTAAAACCTTGAGTATCAAAGTTCCTCACCAGGAGAATCCAGGGCCTCAAACGTCTACCCTACGCAGATTGGCTAAAGGTCATGTCCCTCTACTCAGTCTCAGTCTCATACTCTCAGAGGTCACCTCTGTCTGGCATACAAAGCAATCTCAGACCCCACTTTGATGGGACGTCTGCATATCTGCAAGTCAAGCTCCACAGTAGTAAACAGTACGCGCAACCTCAACCTGGTCTGTGACATCAGTAGGACTTGTTGGCAGGACAGATTTGTGTCCCAGGGACTTCCCCTTCTGTGGAATAGACTCCCACTCAACTTCAAGCAGAGTACCTCATTAACCCTTTTTAAGTGCAACCTGGATAACTGGATGGAGAACATAAAATACATCCCTGGGATTCCACCTGTGTGCCTGTTGGACAGAGGGATTGGGTGCTGACTTGTTGGAACATAGGCTAAATTCTTGGCTAGACTTGTAAGAGTGTCAGGGCCAATAGCCTAGTAACTTCCTATGATCCTATCATCCTATGATCAGAAATACCAACACCTAATACCTGAAATACAAAAGGACAAAATAGCAAAGCATAAGTGTCTCCCTGTGCCTCCGTTGTGGGGGAACAAGACCCCCCCACCCCCAATGTTATATATCCCAATTCCACTCTCACACTAACTTGAAGAAGGAAGAAATATCCCAAAAGAAGGGAATCATTGTTGGCACACACTTAGAAATTCCACTGGCCTTGATTTCTGACGGAAAAGAGCAAGCAGCATTGTAGTCCTCAGTGTCTTGTTCTTTGGACAACTGATACTCAGGAAATGTCACCACAGCAACATGTAGATACCCCATGGAGTAGCATGAGGCAGAGATACTCCATGGAGTAGCGTAAGCCACATAGCCAATAAGCTATTCTTGTTTACTGAAGGTATCTGGGGTAACAGATGCTCCATGTATGTGTGTGTTTCCTTTTTCTTCTTTTATGCACTTTCCTTAAGTGTTTTGATGAATTCACTTCAAACTCCTTCTCCTGTCTACTTGTTATAAATCCCAGCCTTTACTATACCCTGCTTCTTGGGGAGGGAGCAGGCAATGTGTAGGTCCCATGCATGTTTGTGCTGTCATAGGTATGTGGCCACTGTAGCTACATGAGGACTTAGTTTGGACTAAGTTGTGCTATAAACTAAGGATGGTAACAATGATAACTGTATCTCATTTTGATATCCTAACTCATGTGTCCAGACTTTTAAAAGAGTATCAGTGTCTTTTGCCCTGTTCTGCACCTCTAAGTAGATAAAACAATACCATTGTTGGATGAAGATTAAGAGTGGCACACAACTAGTTTCTGAAAATGGATCGTTAGCATAGAGGTTTAAGACTATTGCTGATATGCTAATAACCTGCAGCAGTCCAGGTGAGATTCCCAGATCAACTTTCCTGCTCTGTGATACTGTGCAAGTCCATTTATAGACATTGTCCTGAGCTGGGCCTGAAAGAGGTCCATGTGTTAAAGTGACCAACCCTATTTAATAAATGCATTGTTTAGCAATTAGCACAGATAATTAAGACAAGTTGTTAATATGCTACTTCCTGTAGTTAGCCTTGGGTTTAATTTCCTCGGCCTCAATTTGTCTATTGTGTGATTCTGAGCAAGTCACTTAACTATACTATTACCTCATAGACCACATGCCTAGAACTAACCTAGAACCTATAAGAGGGTGGATATCACCCTGATCAGGGTACCTACACATTATTTGTTTATGGTAGAGTTAATACTGTGCAGCTCATTAAGCATATATGTGCTAAAAGTTTGTTTTCAAGGGATCTCATAGTGTCTTTTTAGAGCTGTATATAGAAGCACATCTGAGATCTATGCTCAGTTACTACTGTCTGGGAAGAAAGTCTATATATATGACAATTCTTGTTTTTTTTTTTCTGACTGAATTTCTGTAATATATGGTTGGGTGAGTAGGGCTGTGCCTGCTGCATGAGATAACTATAAGTCAGCATATTGCCAGGAGAATTATATATAGCAGTAAATATGTACTAATGAAGTAGTACAGCAAAGAAAAGCTCCTCTGAGGAACAGAAAAAAAGTTCTGTTTTCAGAATAATTATAGCAAACCGCTTGCAGCAAATGTAACAAGTGGCTTGCTATGTTCATTCTAAGTAACACACATGGAGCACTGATTATATACTGCTTCAGCCCTGACTGTAAATGTGAGATTGAATGCTGGTATTGCACTACCACTAGTCAGCATCTACTGTTGACATCTCCTGACAACTTGCACCAGGGGTATCTGCTCCCTTCACCCTTCCCTAGCTATGCTCTGGTGCTAGCTATGCAACAATGTGCAGGAAGAGCAAGGCAAAAAAAAAAAAAACAAATTTGATAGGCAGCAACAGTGAAACATGTAGAGATATCAGCAGAGAAAATGTTGGGATCTTGCATGGGATGTAGTAGAGGCTGAAACAGACAATTAGTAGATAAGCTGAGTGAAAGGAAGGTTAAGTATGATTGAGTAAGAAAAAGTAGGATTATTGTCAATAAGAGTAGCTATAAGGTGCCAGTGAATGATATGTGGCTGGGTCGAAGAAGAAACAGAATGAATTGGGGTTTGTTTTAGTATTATTATTATTATTATTATTTTTATTTATCCTTTGTTGACCAGGCTAGTCCCACTAGGCTAGTTTCCTCTTTTCAGGGGAGACCCGAGGTGGTATTTTTGTACTAGATGGGGAACGATTTGACTAGTGATTAGGAAACTTCTTCTACTCTTTTCAAGTGACACCTGATGGGACCTCAGCGCAGCGTCTCACTGAAAGCAGCACTCCCAGCAGTGTAGGACCCCATTAATGTTGTACTGTAGTGTCAGCAATCAATTGACCTGGTATGGGAATATAACCCAAAACTTTCTACACCAAAGGCAAGTGTTGTACCTGTTGTGCCACTGAAACTGCTAATGATGCTATGCAAGAGGGGATGAAAGAAGAGGAAAGAGCAAGGTATTTAATCAGGAGATATTGAAGGGGAATAGGAGGATATAATAAAAATAAGGGGGGGGGGTTCAGTAGGTGAGTAGGAAGTGGTAAGCAAGAAATTTAGAGAGAAAGGATTATAGAAACACAAGCTGTAGATATAATAAAAGAAATTGCTAACTAAATGTAAAAACCTAAATGTATTTTTAAAAAGTTCAGAAACAAACTAAATGAAATGCTTTCTTTGCTTACTAGAAAGGGAGAGGAACAATATAAAACATGTTTCTAAAAAAATTAAAAGTTTAGTTCTTGGCAGTCCTTCTGTCTGAAGAGCTCTCTAACGGAAGAACTGAGTAGAGCAAGCTTTCAAGCATACAGAGCAAGATATAACAGAAATGTCTTAAAGTTGCAAGAATCAAAGTGCATCACAAACAATCCAAAGCTGATAACAGAACAGCTGCTGTACTACACACTGACAGCAGACTCCACGTACCAACTTACTTAGCTCAATAAAGGAAGCTGATCTCCCTTACTGTTTTCCACAGGAGATCACTGCCAGTGTGATCCCTAAGTGTGTGCTAGCAGGGATTCATTTCTTTTAGAAGATAACTTCTTTCTTTTTGTTTGTGCGACTGTGGAGTTTGTATATATATATTTGTAAAGTGGAGGGATTACCTTGCCCCCAGAGGAATACAGGAGGGACTTTCCCCTTGCATAAAATGCTCAGTTAATTTTTGTTGGGCTGACCCTAACCAGTTGTTTTCAAGCAAACTTTTCTCATGGAATTGTAACTCAGCGTCTCATTATGGAAGTTCATAGGTTCATAGGTTCATACTAGGCTATCTGCCCTAGGGCATTTATAAGCCTAGCCAGAGTGTGTTTGGCTTTCGCCACCCATTTTAAATGAATTTTGCTATGCCCTTTTTCGAGGTTAGTATACTGTGCCTCTGTCTAACAGTGACACAGAAGTGATACCAGGGGTAAACCTACGATCCCCCATCCACTCATCAAGATTCCTCTTGAAGAGAGTCAATGAGGGACTCTGCCTAACCTGGACTGGGATTTTATTCCAGAGTGAAGGGAGCCTCTGGGTTATGAATCTGTCCCTCCAGCATGTCCTATTTATTTCAGTGCTGAGGTTCAAGTCTCCTGAGTGCGTAGCTCGATGGGATTTGGATTTTCCGAGGTGCAGCATGTCCATTAATTCCAGGTTGGACATGGCTTTATACGTCAGGCACAGATTGCCTCTGAGCAGGTGGTATGCCACTGAGTAGAGCTGGAGTTTCTTTAACCAGGCAGCATATGGCATCTGTTTGAGCCCTTTGATCCTCTTGGTGAGGTACTTTTGGGGTCTTTCCAGTTGCTGCAGGTGTCTGGTAAGGTACATCCCAAAAGGGGCATTGTACTCAATTATGGGCCTGATGAGGGATGAGTAAAGAGGCACGATGACCTCCCCTGATCTAGATGTGAACCCCTTCATGATTAGGTGGGCTATATAAAATGTTTTTCTAACCATTTTGGCCACGTGGTTTTCAAATGAGAGATTGCTATCAACATGGGTCCCCAGGTCCCTAATTACTTCTTCCGTACTTAATGGATTACCACCTATGTGGTAATTTATGGGCACTTTGTTTTTTCCAAAGGGGATGACTATACACTTTTTGGCATTTAGCTTGAGGCCATGGCTTTGGCACCAGTTGTCTGTTTCTATGAGGCCCTATTGTAGGATGCTTATGTCGGCTGGAGAGTCGATTATGGTGCCTAGTTTGCAGTCATCTGCGAACTTGTTCAGCCACAGTCCTTCTGTGTTGGCCTGTACCTCCGAGAAATATATACCAAACAAGAGAGGTCCCAGGACTGAGCCTTGTGGAATGCCACTTGTAACTGGTTTGGAGTCTGACATGGCTCCAGCAATTCTAACCATGTGGGTTCTGTCCTTGAGCCAGTTTGCAACCCATCTAGTGACATAGGGGTTTATATTTAAGCTGGTGAGCTTATCTATAATGACCGAGTGGGGTATTGTATCGAAGGCTTTTGCGAGGTCCAGGTAGGCTGTGTGGACCACCTTCCCCTCGTCAATGGCCTTGGTGACTGCTTCAAAGAAATCGACCAGGTTTAAGAGGCAGGATCTGCCCTTAACAAAGCCGAACTGGGTAGGATCCAGTGTCTGTAGGTCCCCAATATCTTTATTTATGAGGTCCATGATGATCCTTTCCATAGCTTTGCAGACCAAGCTAGTCAGGCTTATGGGGCGATAGTTTCCAGGATCCATTGAGGCACCACCTTTGTGGAGAGGGACCACTGTTGCTGTACGCCACTCTTTGGGTACATATCCTGTAGTAAGTCTGAGATTGAACAGTAGTTTTATGTTTGGGTTTAGCTCTTCTTGGAGTTCATGTAGGACGCAGCCCAGGACACCGTCTGGTCCCATTGATGCTGTGTTTTTTGCTTTGGAGAGGGCGGCTCTTACCTGAGCATCTGAGATGTCAGGAGAGCAGCACTCTGCTGGGATAGATATTTGCCCTTTTGGTGGGGGGGGGGGGTGAAGTTTGCACTGAACCTGTCAGCTTGGATGTTGGCAATGTCTGTGAGTTTGGTGTATCTTTTGTGATTTTGGACTAATTCTGAGCATATCTGGGAATTTCCACCCAGGTTCCTAACATAACTAAAGAAAGCCTTGTAATTATCCTTAGTGTCCTGTGTAATTTTTCTCTCGAAGCTGGCCTTAGATGATTTTATGAGTGCCCGTAGTTTTTTGTTAATACTGATCAGAGATGCCTTCCCTTTTTGGGATTTTGCTCTATCATGTAGTAGCGTCCTCCTTCTATTGTATAGTTTGTTTATGGCTGGGGTCCACCAGACAGGACGCCTGCCTTTGGAGGATTGGGTCTTGGTTTTATTTGGGATTGCATGATCCATGCATTCCTGAAGGTGTTCATAGAATGCGTTTATAAAGGATTCTGCGGTCTGGGCCATATTTTCCACAGGCCCGGGGGCTTTGAAGGATTCCACCTCGGTTTTGAGGATTGTGAAATTTGCTTTAGAGAAGTTTTTCACTGTGGTTTTCTGGGCAGGGGGTGGGGTTGGGATGTGAATATCCAGTGAGATTAGTTTATGGTCTGATCTTACCAGTGAGGGATGCACTTCTGGTCTGGAGCATAGAGCCCCCATGTTGGTGATGATCAGGTCCAGTATGTTTTACCCTCTTGTGGGAGTGATAACAAGTTGTTCCATAGCATTTGAGTTTATAAATTCTAGGAACCTTTGGGCTAGGGTGTTGGAGCTAGAGTAATGCTCCCAGTCTATGTTTAGGTAGGTGAAGTCGCCCAATATAATAGTGTTTGGAGAGACCTTCATATTTTCCAGTGTTCTTAGGAAGGCCGAGTGGGGTTCCTGGGTTTGGGAGGGTGGTCTGTAGCAGGCTATAAACTGGATGTCAGTTTTACCCACTGTTAGTTGCACATGGATAGTCTCTGATGCTTTGTGCTGTGCCACCAACCTGGAGGTGTTTGTATCTTTGACGAATATTGATACTCCCCCTCCTTTTGTGGTTCGGTCCATGTTTTGGGGCCAAAAAGCATGGTATGAGGTATAACCTGGTAGTGCTGGGGTGCTCTCGGGAGCCTTGAACCAGGTTTCTGTTACTGCACAGATATCAATGTTCTCCATGCTAAGGAGAGTTTCGAGTGCGTGCATCTTGAGGTTCAGACTTCTGGCGTTGAGTAGCATTACTCTTAGTTTCTTATCCCTTGTGATACCTATGGAGGTGGGTTTGTCTTTTGAGCCTTGCCTAAAAAAGGCACTATGGGGGTGGCAAGAGCCTTTGCCAATATCCGAAAGCCCAGGGGTGACAGGTGCAAGCCGTCCCTAGCGAAGCATTGTGGCTTGTTGAGCATGTCATCCCAGGCTGACAGTCATTGGATCCCCTTTGAATGACACCAATACTTAAGCCAGTTTTTGAAATTGATTATCTTGTCTTCATATTGTGGCATCATTCTTGGTGAGGGTAAGATGCTACTCAAGGTCAGGGTCATACCGGCCTGGGCTACATGCTCAGAGAGCTCCTCTATGTCTCTTTTCATGTAGTCCAGGGAGGTACGCCTCAGGTCATTCACACCAGCATGGACAATGATTGAGTCATATTTGTACTTGGAGTGACCTGAGTGCTTGTGTTATATGGCGGATCCTACCGCCCAACAGGCAGCTCACCGTGACCTTCTCCTTGTTCAGCCTGGTGAGCGGGAGGTCAGTGTGCCTGATGATAGAGTCACCTATTACAAGTGCATCAGGTGTGTTGTTTAGCCTTAAGGGCTGTGACTGTTCAGCACATTGGCTTTGTGAGCTATATGTTGCACGTGTTTTGTTTTGGGGTAGAGGTTGCTTGGGTGTCTGCTTTGGAGGTCTCTGCTGCTTAGACAGATTTTTATTTAGAGCCTCCGAGTATGTTTTTGTGTGTTTGTGTTTGGTTTGCTGTTGTAGTAGGTCTATGTGAGACTGGAATTGTAGTGAGTGTGGTTTCCTTCTCCTCCTGACTGGTTACACCAGTACTGAGTTGAGAGAGCTTAGCCTCCAGTTTGGCTATATGATTGCATTTCTCACGTGTTGGAATTTGTTGGGAGGAGGAGAGGGTTGTCTGTGTACATGAGGCAGTTGTAACATTGCCTCAAGATTCCCAGATTCAGCAGCTGGACGGGAGAGGAGATTGACAACTGACCTTTGGACATGCTAGAATAGTATTGGGAATTCCTTTATAATTGAAAAAAGGGCCAATGGGGAACAAGGTACTCAAGAGGAGTTTGTGAGGGTGTAGTGCTTTTTAATTTTTTAGTGCTGACTTATATAATTGGTTTAGTGAGCAAGTGCCAGGCTTTAGAGTAGGAATAGGGTGTTTATTATGAGAACTAAATCAGTTCTAAGAGAAAAAGTGAAGAGCAGACTTTGTGGAGCCAAGAATGGTTTAAACCCAATTAAGCAGAGCTGCCCGATGCTGTGCTATGCGCAAAATCGCGCAAAGCCACGCCAAAGTGGGTTTTATACAGGGGGCTTGAAAGAGCTAGAAATTGGCCCAAAACGGCCAATAGACTACCAGATTCTTGTGCTGGGAACACTCCTCCAGGGATAGATAGGCTGCTCTAAGCTCCCCACTGCCACTGGTGAACAAAGAAGCCTCCCTTTATCCAAGAAAGGAAATGGGCAACACAGGAACTTTCCAAAAGTCCAGAATACAGCAAAGCCTGTATTTGGACTACTCTAGGTCAGGAAAGATGGGAAACAAGGATCATTTTTTTTTTTTGCAACAAACAGCAGGAAAATGCAATAAATATGTAACACAGGCTAGCACACTTGAGTGTGTAACCTCAACAGGTAAATGCAACAGACAGGACAAACTTTAAAAGTGCAGGTGCAAAAACAACTTTAAACAGTTTAAAACAGTTCAAGAAGCAGAAATACTTGCAGTTTAGATAGATCGGACAGTCGCCCAGGTAGTAGCAGGAAAAAAACACTTTTATCAGGTTAGCAGTTGCTCTTTTAGCCTCTCTGCTGCTAGCACCACTCTGCAGGACCAAGAGGAGCTTGGCTGAGTAGTAACAAGAGCAAAAACCATGCCAAAGTGGGTTTTATACAGGGGGACTTGAAAGAGTTAGAAATTGGCCCAAAACGGCCAATAGACTACCAGATTCCTGTGCTGGGAACACTCCTCCAGGGATAGATAGGTTGCTCTAAGCTCCCCACTGCCACTGGTGAACAAAGAAACCTCCCTTTATCCAAGAAAGGAAATGGGCAACACAAGAACTTTCCAAAAGTCCAGAATACAGCAAAGCCTGTATTTGGACTACTCTAGGTCGGGAAATACAGGAAACAAGGATAATTTTTTTTGCTTTTTTTTTTCTTTTTTGCAAGAAACAGCAGGAAAATGCAATAAATATGTAACACAGGCTAGCGCACTTGAGTGTGTAGCCTCAACAGGTAAATGCAACAAACAGGACAAACTTTAAATGTGTATCTTTATGTACTGAAGCAGTGTGCCCAGTGGTTCACAATGTACAGCAATTAAATAAAGAAGTCTAACTGAGTCTAGTGTAAAGTGACAAGTGTCAAAAGTTCCAGAAGCTTTAATAGTAAGCAACAGAATGCTCCCTATACTTTAATAACATTCCAGAACACAAACACTTCATACAAATATAAAGGAACCAAAAAAGCAATGGCCTGCAGTGAGCAGAGCCTTTCATCTGCCAAACAGTTACGATGGAGAGAAGGATCACTAACTCTGGTGATCCTGTGGTCAGATCAGATATAGAGTAATTGTTTGGTTATAGCTTTCTATTGAAGGGCATATGCCTAGTATTAGTTTACATATCTTAGCTGAATTCTAATATTATTGTTTACATTTCCAAGTTGTATTATTTCATAGGAATGCTTTTTTAGAGTATGCTTAAACTTCACCATTGCTACATAGGTTCATAGGTTGGTACTAGGCTATCGGCCCTAGGGCCTGTACAAGCCTAGCCATAACAATCCCCTGGCTATTTCTTCCAGAAATGCACACCTCTAGTCAATTTGTTCTTAGGGTTGGGAGGGTGGCCTAATGGTTAAGGTGTTTGCCTTACAAACACAAGGTGCGGGGTTCGAGTCTCACAAGGGATAATTGGCTAGGCTTAAAGTGGCTCGCAAGGGCAGTTAGCTTAGTACTAATCTATGAACCTATGAACCTATGAACCTATGAAGTCAAGAGCATTGAGCAATATTATTCTTTGGGTGATGAGCTTAAAGTCATTTGTTGCAGATTTGTAAGTATTCTGCTGTTTAATGTAGTGGTAACTGTTCAGTGTGTCTTCTTGGAGGAATTATTTATTTCCTAGCTGAAACTGTCAAGACAGAGCTTCCTATGGAATGATGAAACTTATTTTTCTGTGAATCTGCTCCCCCAGCATGATGTCATGTTAGGTTAAAATTGTGAAAGCAGAGTTGGAAATATTGAAGCATGTCATCCTTTTTTCAGAGACTTGCTCTTATTTTTCCTGGGCTTCAACTGTGACAAGGATAAAAACAATGTAAATGCATTCACACTCAGTTCTGAAATCAATCAGTATTGCAGTGGGTGTTTCACAATTTTACACAACACCACTTTTCAGTTACTGTTATACATTTGCAGTGGTGAAATAGGTTATATCTCTGTGTTGTACTTTTAGTAGCTTCATGCTTGTTGCAGTTCATTTTTAAAAATAGCTTGAATAACATGTTTTGTTTCTCCGAAAATAGTTACTCATTTATATATTGATTTCTGACACCTAAGCCTAGATATACTGTTAGTTGTTCTGTGAGTAGCTCTCAACTGTTCAGAATATGGTAGAATGTCCTCAACTGGGTTTTCACACAGACACACACACACACACACACTCACACACACACACACACACACACACACACACACACACACACACACACACACACAGAATTTCAGCACAATACTGTTGCATGCTTCATACTTGATTCCTGTGTGTACATCACTGTTTATTTTGGTGATCTATTCTCAGCATTATCTCTGTATCTACCTACCTCCAAATAGTTTCAGAAATAAGCCTTTGTTCTCTCATAAACTACACTACAATTTTGTACTACATTTTTTTGAGGGAAAAAAAAAATCATGTTACATTATTACATACAGAAGAATTGAAATAATGCACCACATTTCACTCCTTTGCTCAAGAGCAAGGTTTTGTATGTGTGTGTGAGTGTGTTTGTGTGTGTGTGTGTGTGTGTGTGTGTGTGTGTGTGTGTGTGTGTGTGTGCGCGTGTGTGTGCGTGCATATGTACGTGTGCACACGCATGTGTTTGTCCATATGTGTGCGTGCGTGTGCATGTGTACGTGTGTGCATGTGTGTGAGCATGTGTGCACATGTGTGCATGTGCACGTGTGTGCACGTGTGTGTGTCTGTGTGTGTGTCTGTGCATGTGTGTGTGTGCGTGTGCGTGTGTGCGTGTGTGTGCGCGCGTGCACGTGTGTGCACATGCGTGTGTGCGTGTGCATGCGTGTGTGCATGCATGTGTGCATTGGTGCATGTGTGCATGTGTGTGTGTGTGTGTATGTGTGTGTGTGTGTGTGTGTGTGTGTGTGTGTGTGTGTGTGTGTGTGTGTGTGTGCATGTGCGTGCGTGTGTGCAAGTGTGTGCATGTGTGTGTGCGTGTGTGAGTGTGTGCGTGTGCATGCATGCGTGTGTGTAACAATGTGGAAGACACAGCTTTTGTGAGGATCATTACACTGCTCATTCCTAATTTCATATTCATAGTTTAACAGTCCAAACCATTCACTGACTTCCTCCTCAAAATTCCAAACAAAAACACTTTACCTATATGCAAACTGCCACTCAAAACAATAACAAAAGCAATAGCACACCACAGTGAATCAATGATGGTAACGTGTCACCACAAAATGAAAGTAATCTAGTTACCAGTTTTCATTTAGTAATCATCAGCAAAAAAATATATTTATATCCCAGCAGAACCTACACTATGTTATTTCCCAAATGCCTTTCATCACATTATGGAGGAGGCCACATGTTCTCATTAACATCACTGTCAACAGATATTCCTCCTGAACTCAAATAATGGTCATCCTTTTAAATATTTAGAATTCCAGCATTAGAAGTTAAACCATCAACTTGGATGTCATTGTTATCACTAAAAAAAACACCCCAATCTTCAGAACTGCATTCATGCACTGAACTGATAGTTGTAGAATGCCTTGCCTAACATTAAAGGTCAGAGGACATTCCACCGAGAATTATATAGAGATGGAACATCACACAATGAAAAATAAAACATAAGGAAAAATGATTATAATCATTAATCATAGACAGATGCATTACAACAACAGAACAACTGTGAAGGCAGGATTTGTGATAAATCACCTTAAACAGGTATAATATTATTAAGTATTGTACATAGAGAAGATTTACCTCAGTCAGAGTGTTCCATAGTGGTATGTGTTAAAATAAACATTTGGAAAAAAAAAAGAATATATATATATATATATATATATATATATATATATATTTACATTGATATGCATCACAATTTCTGTCAACGCTAAATTACTTTATTTTGATTACAATGAATTATAACATGTTTCCTTTTTAATTATTGTCCCATTTCAAGGCATACCCATTAAAATAATTCAGTATTTATCATGCAATTTGAGCTTACCTTCTCCCCTTTGGGACCTCTTTCTCCTTTCTCACCCTGCAAAAAGTCAACAGGTAAATGTCTTCTACAGAAAGAGCATATATTCAAATATTATCTAGAATTCCTAATTACACACATTTTATGCCTTGAATCTCATCTTCTTGTTTTATAATCTACTCAATTATTTTTTGATGCGAAGATTCACTAGTAAATGCATGATTCATATTATCCTCCTAGAAAAGTGCCTGCTGCAATCATTATTTATAAATGGTGGACCTAAGAATGAGGGCAACACATTTGGTATTGAACTCACTATCCAAACAATTGGTTGCTGCTTGGAAGAATGACTCTTCACACAAGGCACAGATGCCTGAAAGATGATAACAATAAATATGGCAGACTATGTATAGTTTCTGCATGTAGAGCGAGGAAGTTTTTTCTCCTCCTACAAAATACTGCCAGGACTTGTTCAAATGTGATTTGCAATTTTTTTCTGCACACAAAAGGTATTTAGATAAACTTTATTTACTCAAAAATTCTTAAACCTATATATAGTAAAAGCAAAGATGCTTATTGAAAATGTTTTCAAAAATCTTTGGATATTAACAAAGTTAAGGTGTTTGGCTTATTCTTCTCCTACATTCTACATCCAGTTTTACATTATACTGAATTTCTCAACTGTGCATGACTTAAGATAACAATATTTGAAAAAATGAGGCTAGAAATATGATTTGCTAACATCCCTAGTATGGTAAAGAAATTCAGCGCTTAAATCCAAAATTGTATCTTTAAGCAATAATGAAGCATTTTTTTGTTTTGTTATAGCAATTATTTGTTTCCCTTTGTTTGAAAATGAATAAAAAATTCAGATGTCTTAAATCTCTTTTGTAACTTTATTGGATTACTGGTTTCCTCAGGATTTAAATTGATATTTTAATGTTTAACAGTTGGCAGTTCTCTCACTTTATAAATGTTGGAATTCATTGTCTGATAAGTGAGGGAGAGTGGGTCATCTTTCATACTTGGTGGTGTAGCCATTTGCCATTAAGACTAGAGTAGTAATGATGTTAGTTGAAGAGGGGGTTATCTCATCAGAATTCTGCTACTCTAGTCTAATATTACAAAGGCATAGCTGTGATAACTGCTAAACATTAAAATATATGATAAAACAGTTTGAATTGTAATGAAAGCTGTGCTACAAAAGAGATTTAAGATATCCGGAATGTTTGCTACAACAAAAAGCAAGGGCTTCATCAGTGCTTAAATGCAGTAAAACAAAACGACTCCCCGAATAAGTGGTAAAATAAACCAAATAATACAAACAAAACCACAAGAAAAGTGTTAACTCAGGACAATAAAATAAACATATCTCAACTAAAAAAAAACTTTAGCGTAAACAACTTTAATCACTCCTTTTTTCTTGGTACACACAGCCTTCAGCAGAAACATTCAACAATGAGCATTTCAAATACCATCCAGTTTATAACAGGAAGTCATGTGACAAATTAATTAACCTATTAATTAACTTAATAAAACTTCAAAGCAGTGAGTAAATACAGAAAATACCATCCATCCATCCATTCACAATCCCTTTTCCCATTTTTGCATATGGGATTGGGGTGTTACTTCAATAGTGACAATCATCTAGTGCCAAGGTTCACACCACCAGGTGGCTAGGGTCTATATTAGATGAGGGAAAGCTGAAAACAGCAAACGTTCTTATGTTGAACTTAAAAAAGTGAAGCCACATAATGTTGAAGGGCTGAAACAACAATTCTTTTCTTTTCTCTGGGCCATTCTTGGGACTTTGCTGTTTCCTCCACTGTGGTGCGATCTTGAAGTTGGTATATTTAAGTTGGGGGTGTGGAGGGTGCATAGGGTGAAGCCCTCCACTGTATTTTGTCTGTTCATTTTTTTGGGGGGGAATCACTGTTTCGTGCATTTGACATTTTGTGATTTCGTTTTTTTCAGTTTGACATGAGTGTTCACTGTTTTCAGCTTTCGCTCTTCTAATATAGACCCGGTGGCTAGCCCTGCTGCAGTCTTCCATACCACACACTCACTTGCACACTCAGACTTATGGCAAATTTAAAGTCTCCAATCCACCTACTGCATGTCATTGAAATGTGAGAGAAAACTGGAGCACCCAGAGGAAACTCATGTGAACACAGGGAGGGTATGCAGACTCATGTAAACGACTAAAATGTGTTCTTCCTTGACTGCCAATATTTAAAAAAAAACATTTTATATTAATGGCATTATTTAAACCAGGAAATCATTCTGCTCCAAGCTTTAATTGCCATTTAGTTTCTTTGATTTCTAACCTATTCTTAAAATCCCCGCCCCTTAAACTAATACAAATCTTTTCAACAATATAAAATACAAACTTTTAATAATATTTGCATTATCTAACATGCTTAAACAAAGCATTATTCAGACCAAATGATTTAATAGAATATAGATATTCTTTTTTACTCTTTTGTAAGCTTCTAGTAGTCATCACCACATAAATAGTCCAACAACCTCAACATTTATTAACATATACTACCCCATGAGAATTATAATTGAACAATATCTCATACCAAATGTTTGAACAATATGTTGAAAATTAATATATTGTCCTTCTAATATAAATGTACATACATTACACCTCCCACATGTATGAGTCTCTTTAACTTTATTAGTAGTAGGAGGCTCAAATTAAGTACTGTCATTCTGTAACATGGCTTTAAAACCCATACTTCTTTGTAAGTAAAAATGGCTACCTTCCCACTATTCTGGATAAGGCACTGTTACCCACAATAATTCTACAATTATTAGTTAGAATCCACTGAATATTATAGCTGTCAACTGACATATCTAAAAAAAAACAGACACATTTTCAGTCTGAATAGCAAAGGTTTATATAATATGGGTGCCATGAGTGTGGCTCTGTTACTAACTACTCCTTTAGATAGCTCAAGCAGTGTCTGTTTATAGTAACCCCTCTCTTTAAACAAATGAGTAATAAATTCAACCTCTAAAGCAAAACCAATGTCCTTCAAAATAAACCTAGAGGTTCTAATATATTGTGCCCTGGGAATATTTCTCTACATAAAAGTAGCATGATTACTTCTAAAATGCAGATAACAATTAGAGAAAGTTACCTTCTTATACATCTTAGCATTAAAAAAATATTAACTTGGTCCCACTCTATAGCAATGTCTATAAAAATTAACACTAAATAAAATATCATCCAAAATAAATTTTAAAAAGTTGGTACTATCATTCAAGTGTTCAATAAACAAAGTACACTCATCTTTAGAACCATTAAAAATAAAAAAAATAAATCATCCACAGATATTTTATTAAAAATGGCATTAATATAGTTAGGATAAGAAGGTAAAATTTCAACTTCCTAACATCCTAATGCAAGACTTGCAAAAGCAGGGCTACAGAAGAACCCATAGCAACCTCTCAAATCTATTTAAAGTTGGTGTTAATAAAAAATAAAAAAATATATCATTTAAAATAAGTTCCAAGATGGAACAATAAAAATTTATTTTGTTGCTGTCAAACTTAGTATACTTAAACAAAAACAACCTGATAAAGTAAACTTCCACATCCTGAGGGATACTAGTAAACAATTATTTATTTATTGAGGTTTGTTTACTGGGATGGTCCAATGGGCTAAACAGAGCCCATTTTCAGTAGAGGCCCGGGGAAAAAAGCTCCAATGCACAAATATAACAAGGTAATTATAGTACAGAAGTGGTTACAACAAGGTAGTTACACTATTTACAAGAGTCACTACAGTATAGACATTGGCAAATAAAAAAAGATACAACTTGCTACACAACAAGATTTATAAATAAAAATGAAACAGAAGACAATAGGTAAGTGAGTTTAAATGATGAAAAGTCTGTGAGTTCAAACAATAATAAAATATCAGGAAGATAAAGCAAGGTCTGTCAGTATGAGTGAGGAGCAGCTATAGATTGTATATCTGACATTAAGTATGGAGTGGAGAAAAGAAAGAGAGGATAAGGTAGAAGAAATTATATGACAGTAAGGTTAGTAGTTAGTAAGCTTAAAATTAATTCTAAAAGATTTTAGCAATGGTTACTAGGGTATAAGGACCCTTTGAGTGAAGGAAAATTTCGATTAGGTGATTAGATAGTTAAGAAAAGCAATACTGGGTTTGAGGTTAGGGGAAGATAGTTAAGTGATAGCACTAGACAGGTAGGAGCAGTTGCAGATCCAGTTGGAGAGAAAGTGTTTGTGGAGAGAAGTTTTGAATTTGATGGGATGTTCAGAGCAGATGGAGGAGGGGAGATTATTCCAAAGTCTGGCAATAGTTCAGGAGTGTAGGAGTTTATCTGCTGGTAGATTAAGTTTGTGGACTTGTAGTAGGTTTTGAATTTTTTGAGCGTAATGATTTAGTTGTGGCATAAGGGGAGAATAAGGAGCTGAGTACAGGGTAGTCTTATGGTTTGTTAATTAGTCTGTGAGAGTTAGTTAGTTGAAGGTGTAGTAGGTAATGAGGGAATTCGAACCAATGGAGGTTTCTTAAGACTATACAGTGATGGGTTGAGTGACAACAGTTAGAAGCAAATTTGGCAATTTTGTTGTAGCAAGATTCTAATTTTAGTTTTAGAGAGGACTGCAGATTAGTTAGTAAGGGAGCACTATAGGTTAGAGAGGGAAGTAGATAGAGTGCTAGGGGTTGTTTAGTTGAAGAGGAGACAAATTTATATGGCCGTAGAGGAGGCCATGTTTTTTGTGGGTTTTAGAGATATTGGGTTGGATATGTAAATCAAATTTTAGGTTGTCATCTATTATGACCCCTAAGAGTTTGGTGCTAGCTACCTGTTCGATTTTTATTGAATTTAGAGAGATAATGTTAAAGTCTTGTAAGTCGATAGAGGTATTTATATATAAATATCTACAGTAACTAATAAACTTTTATTAATTTCAGTATTATTTTAAATTCTTTTAAGTGACCTAAAAATCCCATGAATCCTTAATATACGATGATAAATCCTGCACTAAAGGATTTAAAATACCATTTAGAAATAAAGACATTTCTTCAGTTACACTAGTAGGAGAAGATATATAAATCTAAATGGTGTATTAATTTCATCTTTGTGCATCTTTTGTATACCAAACAAAACATCTACTCTACTCTACTCTACTCATATATCTAAACGTCTTGTCATTCTTTAAATCATATAATGCCTTTTTCTCAGCTGGATTCAAATTAACATAATGATTATTATGTCTTTTTTTTGTTTGTTTGTTTTTTTTTTTTTTTTTTTTTTTTGAGTATTCCCGATTTCTTTTTCACATCATTGTTGAAACACTTTTAAGGCATTATGTGATTGAGAGTATAAACAGGTGGTCTTCTAAGATAATTATTTACACTAACATCATATAATAAATAACTAAAGTTTGACCCCCTAGTATATTCTTTCAACTCGGTGATTACTTCTACTTCATTAGCTCTAACAGCAAGAATATAATTCAGTCCCAATTTCAGCAACTTAATTTGTAAAAGGCTATAAACATGGTCCATTAAATTAAATATCTGAACAACAGGGAAGGCTTCACTTAGTTGGTCCTCCTCTTTCCTCCTCCTTTCTTTTCTAGGCATAACATGATTTGACAACCTCCCCCTGGTGTTCTGTTTTTTGAGTTGTACAACAAACTATTAGATTCAACAGTAAACAATGAAGGATTTTAAGCATAGGTTAGAAATAAAGGAAACCAAATGGCAATTAAAGCTTAGAGTGGATTGCTTTCTGGGTTGAATGAAGCCATTAATATAAAATGTTTTTTTAAAATAAATGGGAAGTTAAGGGAGAACAAATTTTAGTTATTTAGGTGGTATTTTAATATATTTACTTACTAATTTAAGATTTTATTAGGTTAATTAATGGCATGTGACTGTTAAAATCACTTGGTTTCAGCAGGAATAAAATTCAACTCCAATTCCAACAATTTGGTTTGTAAAGAACTAAAAACATGGTCCATTAAATTAAATAATTTAACAACAGGGAAAGTTTCACTTAGTTGGTTCTCCTCTATCCTCCTCCTCTTTCTCTCCTGGGTATCACATGATTTGACCAGCTCCAAGTGGTGTTCATGTTTTTCGGATTGTCCAACAAACTATTAGATTCAACAGAAAACAATGAAGGATTTTAAGAACAGGTTAGACACAATAGAAATTGAATGGCAATTAAAGCTTAGAGAAGATTACTTTCCAGGTTTGAATGGCGTCATTACATAGAATGCTTTTTAAAAAGTGAAAGGTTAAAGAGGAACAAATTTTAGTCATTTATATGGTATTTCCTGCATGTACTTACTATTTGGAAGTTTTATTATGTTAATTAATGTAACTGTCATGTGACTTTTTGACTATTATAAATCAGATAGTATTTGAATTACTCATTCCTGAATGTTTCTGATGAAGTCTGTGTGTAGCAAGATGAAAACAATGGTTAAAGTTGCTGATGCTAACGTTTTTTGAGTTGAAATACATTTAGTTTATTGTCCTAGCTTTTGTTTTGGTTTTGTTTGTATTGATGCTTAAAATACACTTATGGATTTAACTGCTGAATTTCTTCATATTACTAGCTCTCATTTCTTCATCCTCCTGTTATTGGAATCCCTAAAGATAAAGACAGCAGGCTTGTGGAAGATGTCCTATCGGATGGCTTCCATAGACAGTTTGCTAATCTCCAGGAACAACTGACATGTCTTCTTTAACAGATATTCTACATAGACAAAGGTATCAAATCTATGTATGCATCCACTTGTAAAAATAGTACAGGATTCTTATTGGCTATACTTTTAATTGTGTTATACGATTGTATTCCTTTGTTCCTTCCTGTCTTCCTTCTTTCCATCCTATATTCTGGTTTATATAATATTATTTACTACACTTATAGTTAACAGTGACCCAGTACCGATACATGCATTAAAAGATATAAAACTTAGTCAAATCGTTGTGTTGTATGCCTTTAATCTATTGTTGAAATTATCTAACATATGGTTTATTGGTTCGTACTAGGCTAACTGCCCTTGTGGGCCATTTTAAGTCTAGCCTATTACTCCATGTGAGAGTCAAACCCTGCACCTTGTGTTTGTAAGGCAAACACCTTAACCATTGTGCTAACCTCCCACAGAGGTTCCTCACAAAAAGAATACATGGTGTAGAAAATGAGTCCTGCACCTTGTGTTTGTAAGGCAAACACCTTAACCATTGTGCTAACCTCCCACAGAGGTTCCTCACAAAAAGAATACATGGTGTAGAAAATGAGTCTTATAAAGATTTGATCAGTCATCAATACTCTATTCATATGGATGATCTAGCTAGCAAAAATATGAAAAAATCTGTTAGACTACCATTAACGTTAAACTTCCTCTTAGTTTCCATTAACAGGTTAATGATCTTGTCACTAGTTGAAAATATTTGGCCTATTTATTTAGTATTTAATTTGCTTGGTAATTAATTTCAGAGAGAATATGCACCGCATGTGTAAAGGTTAATTTAATGTATATTCTTATGGACAGATTATAAATGCAAGTGTTTTGGGGAAGAAACCAGAGTTATGAGATAAAAAAAAGCAGACAAGTGGAGAACATATAAATTCCATGTAGATAATAACCAGTAGCCATGACTGGATGCCAAGCTGTGGAGCTGTGATGCACATATCCTAATAACTGATCCACATGGGTGAGAGCCTGGTAAGCCAAAAACAATAACAGAGCAACCAGACATTGAAATAGCATTTTTTAATGAAAACAATATGATAGTTTTGAGTATAAAACTCTCCATTAGCTTCTCATAGATTTAAAAACTGGAGTGACACAGCAGTATATAATAAAGTCATCAGCAATAAAGTAGTCTTTATAAGACTTGTTTTCTACACCATGTATTCTTTTTGTGAGGAACTTCTGTAGATGCCCCAGCTGTTGCATATGCCTGGCCAGGTACATACTGAAGAGGGCACTGTACTCTAATGAGAGCAAAGTACAATGGAACAATGACATGTTTGGATCTGTATGCTATACCCCCGCTTATACGTTGTGCAACATAAAATAATTTCCTCACTACATACACACGTGATGATCAAATACCAAATCACTGTGTACATACATTCTCAAATCCTTCATTGCAAAGTCTATTGTTAGGAGTGTATTATCAATGTAGTAGTTTGCTGGGGTGGCCATCTTTCTTAAAAATACTATGGTGCGTTTTTTTAATATTGAGCTTTAGACCATGACTCTGGCACCAGTTCTTAGTCTGTATCAAGTCTTCTTGGAGGATATTAATGTCTTGAGAGGATTTAATGACTGCACTCAGTTAGCAATCAGCTGCAACATTTCTGTAATTCCTTAGTGGGATATAGAATCAAATGTCTTGGCCAGGTTGAGATAGGCCGTATACACAATTGTACTGCCATTCTTTGCTTTGGTGATGTTCTTGAAGAAGTTCACTGGGTTGAAAAGGCAAGACATGCCTCTGACAAGCCAGAACTGATTTGGGTCCAATATTTTTAGGTTACCTAAGTCACGATTTAGGATATCTATCTCTCCACAGCTTTGCATACTAGGCTAGTCAGACTTATGGGATGATAATTCCCAGGTCCATGGATAGCCCTCCTTTGTGCAGTGGGATAATCACTACAGTTCTCCACTCATTTGGCACAATGCCTGTTTAGAGGCTGTAGTTAAACAGTGACTCTAGTAAGCCCAATTGTTCATGTTCATAGGATTAATGAGGCATCCTGAGATATTATTGGGCTCTACTGATGTAGTGTTCTTGGCCTTGAAGAGTGCCTTGAGTACCTGTTTTATAATGATATGTGGGGAAGTTATGGACGGGAGTATTTCCTAAGGGGCACCTGACAGGGAGACAGATGTAAAATCAGAATACATTTTTTCAGCCAGGAGGTTTACCAAATCTTCTAGCTCCATGTAGGCGGCTCCATTTATAATTAATTCAGTGCACTGTTGTATATTGCCTTTGAGTTTATGGACATAGCTGAATAAAGCTTTGTGATTGTTCCTGGCCTAGGAGGCTAATTGTACCTCAAAATTGGCTTTAGTTTACTTGATTTGCCTCATGAATTATTTGTTTAGGTTGATGAGGGATTTTTTTATGTTGCTGGGCATTGCACTTTCTAATTTTTCCCATGAATTTGTTCCTTTTGTTATACAACCCATTGATGTTAGGTTCTGCCGGGGAGGTTGTGTTTTAAGTTGATTCTCTGCTTAATTCAGAAAGGTACAGTTGTCTCTATGCATCTGTTAATCTGATTAAATTGGGTTTCAGTAAATGATTACACATTGACAGTGGTGTTCTCAGAGTTTGAGGGGTCTTGTAGTTTTGCCATGTGTAATTTAGTACTAAGTATTTTGCCCAAGAATAATTCTAAACACTCCAGGATGTGATCATCCATGGTTTTACCTTTACTTCAAAATAGACACTTTATGATCTGACCCGACCACTGAGGAGATTACAAAAGAGCAGGTGCAATATTCTATCATGTTTGTAAGGACCAGGTCAAGGATGTTTGCATCCCCTGATGGGAGTGCAGATTAACTAGTCCAAAGTGCTTGTGTTGATAAAGTTCAGAAATCTCTGTGCTTGCATGTTATGGGTTGCATATGATTCCCACTTTATATTGTGGGTCGTTAAAGTCACCCATAAGTATGGTGTTACGCTGAATGGGGAGTGTCTCCAGTACATTTGAGTGTGTATCATGGTTTTGTTGGGGACCTATATCTTGCAAGGATATAGCATGGGACTTTGTCTAAGGTAATTTGGACATGGAAAAGGTCAAGATCATCATACTGATGGACCAGCTTTGAGGTGTCCTTGATTTTAATGTAAATAGAGACACCACCACCTTGTGTCCCTTTCTGTGCAGTAGGTTGGTCTTCATGAGTAGAACATTGTAGCCATGCACTGTTGGGGTACTCTCTACAGCTTTAACCCATGTCTCAAAAACTGCACAGATGTCTGTATTGTCCAGGGTAAGGAGAGCTTGCAGGGAATGGAGTTTCTTATGTAGACTCCTGAAGTTGAACAGGAATACCTATGCATTTTCCTGGGCTGGTTTATCTGTGTCGGGACGTTTATTAGGTTGGCAGTTCCTAAAAAGGTAATATGGTGGTAGACAAAGTTTTAGCCACTATTCAAAATCCCGGAGAAGACAGGTGCAGACCAGCTATCACTGAAAGATTTCAGGCATACAAATAGAAAATTGCATTTGTCTGACCTGTAGTTATTCGCTAGGCTTGTAATAATCTGCAGAATCATATCCTAGTATTTACCTATGAAACTATGAATCAACTTATGAACCATTGTAGTTCACAACCATCGTTCCTTGTCCAATCACTCAAAGTATAACTCATATAAAAAAATGGAAGAGAATAATAAGCCAGAGACAACAACTATGAAACATTGGTACTTACACCATTTCAACAGGTGTACCATTAGTCTACACATACATATGTATAGACAGCATGAGGTAAACTGTACTGTACATGTTTGCTTTGTACATTTCATTTTTAATTCATTGCATATATTTTATTGCCTAAATTGCATTGTATATTTGGTCTGTCTTTTGTTGTAGTTTACCTTTTCTACTTGCATTGCACCTTTTACACATTTGGATTCTGTTGTGTCTCTGCTCTGTAAATGATTATTATTTATTTATTTACTCTTTGTTGACCAGGTTAGTCCTACTAGGTCAGTGGTTTCTTTTCAGGAGAGATCCAATGTGGTATTGATATTGAGTAGGGGAATTTGAGCTATGGCATTTCCCTCATTCTTTTCTTGTTAAGTGCCATGGGATCATTAACATCCACCTAAGCTACCACCAACTCAGGCAGATGGGAACTCAGTTTAACAGTGTATCTAAAGGATGGCACACTCAGAAGTGTAGCACCCCTATCAACACTGCAGGGTCCGTATCAGTCAGCTGGTATGGGGATAGAACCTACATCATTCTGATCTTCCAGTACCAAAGGCTTGTGTGCTACATGTTAAGCCACACTCTTATCAGTACATGTTATATTTTTGTCAAAAGTTCTGGGCTTTGGTTGAAATGGATGCAAAGACCACTCCCAGTACCCAGCTAGCTAATGATAGATATATTCAGAATAAAAACTTGTCAACAGGAAAACAGTTCTTAGTATTTAAATTAATAAATACTTATCCAGGCATGTCCATGGGGTCAGCTCCCAGTGTTTTCTCCTGGGGCAATGTAGCAATTGCCTCATGTACATTGACAACCCTCTCCTTCTACCACCCAACACTACATCCTGTGAGAGATGCACTTATATAGCCAAACTGGAAGCCAAGTTCTCTCCAGCCAAGACTGGACTAGACAGTCAAGAGGAGAAGGTTAACACCTGCACCATACCACACTCAACACATAGCCCTTCAAAACCCACAATACCAAAACACACGCATAGAAACACAAAGCACACACCCACATTTACGGAGGCTCTCAATAAAAATCTGCCCAAGCAACAGAGACCTCCCACGCTGAAACGCAGACAACCACCACCACCCAACACTACCCAAATGACACATAGCCCACAAAATCAGTGTGCCATTCAACCTCAGCCCATAAGGCAAAACAACATGCCCAACAGACTAGTCACAGGTGACTCTATAGTCAGGCACACTGATGTCCCACTCACCAGGGTAAACAAGAAGAAAGTTACTGTCAGCTGCCTGTCAGGTGCCAGGATCTAATACATAACACATGCACTCAGGTCACTCCACAACAAGTACAAATATGACTCTGCCATTGTCCATATTGGTGTGAATGACCTGAGACATACCTCTCTGGACTACATGAAAAGAGACATGGAAGAGCTCTCGGATCTTGTAGCCCAAGCAGGTATAATCCTAGCCCTGAGTAGTATCCTGCCATCTCCCAGAATGTTACCACAGTACAAGGAAAAAGTGATTGACTTCAACAATTGGCTAAGCTTCTGGTGTCATTCTAAGGGGATCCGGTATCTGTCTGCCTGGGATGACATGGTCAACAAACCATGATGATTTGCCAGGGATGGCCTGCACCTGTCACCCCTGGGACATCACTGTGCCTGACTATAGAGTCACTTATGACTAAAGTGTTGGGTACATTGTCTTGCATTAGGGGCTGTTGTTGGGTGGCACACTGGCGTTGTGAGCCATGTGGCACTTTGGTTGTGATTGGTGTTTGCGTTTCAGCTTCAGAGGTCCTTATTGCTTGGGCAGGTTACTGTTAAAGGTCTCCGCATATGAGGATTTAGTGTTGCTATGTGAGGATGTTGGTGGTGTGGGTTTGGAAGGGCTATGTGTTGTTTGAGGTGTATTGCTGCTGTTAACCTTCTCCTCTTGACTGTCTAGCACAATCTTGGGTGGAGAGAGCTTTGCTTCTAGTTTGGCTATGTAAGTGCATCTCTCGAAGGTTGTAGTGTTGGGTGGTAGTAGGAGAGGGTTGTCTGTGTGCATGAGGCAATTGCTGCATTGTCCCAGTATGCCCAGCTTCACCATGTGGGCAAGAGAAATCACCAGAAGCTGACCCTTGGACATGCCTGGTTTGGTGCTTTTTTAGTAAGGTACAAGAGCTTTTTTCCCTTACCTTAGCAAGATACTTTGCAATTATAAGCCGTTTAGTGACGATGATTAATTTCTCCTTATTAGCAAAGAGAGTTGAGTGCTTGTATCAGTTTAAGGCTTCCTGGTGCTTTCCAGCAGGTTTTAGAGAAAGTGCTAGTCACAGGGATGCTTAAAGGTAAGATGAAAAAAATGGTTTATCCTAAACACTGCAGTGTGCATTAGAGGCGTTAGATGTGAAAGTATTTAAGTTTCTCCTATCTAAAAAGTTAAATTTTAGTGGAGAGTCACTATTTTTAAAACAGCAAGATAGATTGAAAGGGGTGGTCACTTTTGTATTCTGGTACTATGGAATACAGTAGGATGGCCAATAAATTTAAATAGTTGAAGGGGAGTGATTTCACAAAATGATAATTTTGCACTTACTCACACAAGCCAGTAAAAACAGAGAGGAAATGAGATATATGGTCAAATTAACATAAAGAGCAGGCAACTAGAAAGACAGTGGTGTTTAAGAACACAATAGTAACTGGGTAGGAAGGTGGGGAAAAAAACTTCTGCCTGACTGTGGTCTCTTTTCAAGTTTTAATATGCAGTTAAAAGCAGAATACAAGTAAAACACAAGGTAAAAAAAAAACAAATCATAGTATTCAAAATAGAAAAAGGCAAAAAAGTAATACAAAATACAACTAATAAAAAGCAAACTAACCTTTCCCTTACAGTAAATTGTAGCAGAGTCTGGGTGAGCCTTTCTAGTAAAGCTCTGAAATGTTTTTTTTTTACCCCTTAAATAGAAGGTTTAGTTCCTAGTTCCACCCCCTCAATTCACAGATGATTAACCTTAACTGACCTGTTCTATCTTATGTGTGAGTCCTTAATTGATCTGTTCTTATTTCTGCCTGACTTACAAGAGACAGAGCTGTGGTCTCTTTTCAAGTTTTAATATGCAGTTAAAAGCAGAATACAAATAAAACACAAGGTAAAGAAAACAAATCACAGTATTCAAAATAGAAAAAGGCAATAAATTAATACAAAATACAACAAATAAAAATCAAACTAACCTTTCCCTCACAGCAAAGTGTAGCAGAGTCTGGGTTAGCCTTTCTAGTACTAAATATACAGAACCAACCGATATTGCCAACATCCTGGCAGATAGGTTCAGTGCTAACTTTACCGCCCCTTTCACCCTCCAAAGGGCCCATCTTAATACCGGAAGGATGCAAAGCCCCTGTAATCACGGATGAACAAGTAAAGACCACACACTCCAAAGCCAAGGTCACAGCATCCAGGAACCAGACAACAGTCCAGGCTGTGTACTGCACAAACTACAGAACAAACTGGTACCCCACCTAAGTACCATGTTCAAGCATAGCCTCACCTCAGGCTATGTGCCTACTGAATGGCACACATCTGCAGTTCTCCCCCTCCACAAAGGGGGTGCCACCACGAACCCCAGAAGCTGCCACCCCATTAGCCTGATGAGCCTGGTCTGCAAGGCCATGGAACAAATCATTTTGGAGCTTATAAACAAAGACATAGATAACCTCCAAACCCTGGACTCCACTCAGTTTGGGTTTGAATATGGAATTATAGATAAATGTCTCTGTGAGGCCCTTTTATAGAATGTCTACATTATTAGGTGTTTCCATTATGGCTCCCAGTTTGCAGTCATCTGCAAACGTTTTTAGCCAAAGACCTTCTGTATTGGTCTACACTTCAGCGAAGTAGATGCCGAACAGGAGAGGACCCAGGACCGAACCCTGTGGTACTCTACACAGCACTGGTCTGAAGTCAGACTTGGAGTCGGCTACTTTTACTTTGTGGGTTCTCTCAGTGAGCCAGTTGGCCACCCATCTTATGACATAGGAATTTATGCCCAGTTTAGTGAGTTTATCTATAATTCCAGAGTGGGGGAATGGTATCAAAAGCCTTGATGAGGTCAAGATAGGCTGTGTGCACTACTTTGCCCTCGTCTACAGCTCTAGTGACTGCCTTAAAGAAGTCAGTCAGGTTTAGTAGACATGATCTACCTTTTACAAACCCAAACTGAGTGGGCCGATAGCCTAGTACTTACCTATCAACCTAAATACAGGAACTTATCTTATCCTTCAAAGGTCAAAATAAAAGAATTCTACAAAGAATCTTACACTGATCATGCTAATGTTGTAAGCTGACTTACCCACTCTCCCTGTCTCTTGGCTAGTCCTACTACCTATTTTCAAATAAAGCATCATCCTTATCACCGTAATAAAGCATTGTCCTTATCACCATAATAAAGCATCATCCTTATCTCCGTAATAAAGCATCGTCCTTATCACCGTAGTAAAGCATTGTCCTTATCACCATAATAAAAGCATCGTCCTTATCACCATAATAAAGCATCATCCTTATCACCATAATAAAGCATTGTCCTTATCACAGTACATAATATCAAGAGATTACACATACATGTCAAACATATTTAATAAAATGTGTTGCTTTACTCTCCTTGGTTTTTCTACCTAGCACACTGAATTGTGAACAGCCTAATTGTTTGCCAGAAACCAATAGACCCACTCCCATCAAAATTCTTAACCTATACTACTGTCCTCCTTTTATATTCAAGACTGTGAATTAAGCAAACAAACTAGCTCTTGAGAAATTCAGAATCCATGTACACTTTGCAGACACCTTTGGGGACAGCAGAAAGTGAAAGATTATTTTCCAAGACAACCCCTAATAAGATAATTTCTTGCCTATGATGAATATGTTCTTCGACTGGAATTGAAGATACCCCTTCCCTGAGAAGGCATCTGTAAACACTGTGACCCTGTGGATACTTATAAATTATTATCTGAGTCCATTCAACTAGAGAAAGGCAAACACCAGAAGATAATGAGGAAGGACAAATGAGCCTTACACCAAACCACTGCTATCATGCAGCAGAGCCTGCAACATAGCACCACAGCATAACATTATGCAAATAGACAATGATAGGAGTCAAATCATTCTTACTCAAAGGAGGAGTCCCGCAAATGCATACAAAAATTTTAAAGATGAGTAATGAAGACTGGAAATAGGTCGAGACCAGCAATAGGATGTCTGCACCTTGGTTAGAACCCAAAAGGTCCCAACTAAGCTGGTTCTCCAGCTATCACAACCAGCTTTTCTCTGCAAAACATGAATATCAGAGATGATCCTGTTGAATGTTCCAGTGGTTGTAAGCTGAACCAGGTAAACCAGACTTCCCCATCTCCAGTTCATCGTGTGTGATCATTGGGCATTTCTAAGAAAACTGATATTTATAATCCTTCCAGTGTGTCCTATGTTTTCCCAGGGTTCCTGTCAGTTAGTTGTACATTGCACACTTCCAGTTGGAAGTAATATGGCATCCTCCATAAGTTACCCAAACCACCCTGACTCCAAATCTTATCACCACAGAAATGTGATGGATATGCTTTGAGAACCTCCTGTACTGATGTGCATGTCACCTTGTCATAGACAGTGACCCAGCTATTTTGTGAAAGGACCTCATTTCCGCTGTTTGTATCCACAATTTCACCTCTCTGTCACTTCCTAAAGCTTATGATTATGTGTGACTAGGGGATATAAACTGATGATTCAGCTTTCAATTTGAAGATCTTTAGTCTCTGATTCAGCTTTTAATTTGCTATAATTTTTATCTAGTTTTTATGTATATCATCAGTATTTGATTAGTCAGGCTTCTTAATCTAAAACTCCAGCTGAGCAGCAGTTAATTTAAATTTAAAATACACAGTTTGATCTAAAAATAAACATTAATCTTCCCATAATAACTGCCTCCCTAAAAGCAGACAATGAATTTGATCCTTCATTTTAAAAAGAAATGAATCAAAAGTTAGTTTTATTTATTTTGCTTTTGATAACTGGGATGGGATGAATGGGCAGAAGAACGCTTTTTCAGTGAAGATCCTGGGAGAAAAGCCCCACAATACAATACAAATAACAGAAATTAAACTTAGAACAAAACAATAATAACAGATGTTAAACATGGTGCAAATGCATACAAGCATTTCATATGTGTTTACAATAAATAGCTGTAAAACTTTACACAGTTAATGTTACAATTTTTATATGATAAATTTGTGGTTCAGGTAATGGCTTAAATGAGCCCACAAGTAGACCAGATTACTTACAGAGTTAAAACAAATAAATAAAGGTGGCAGACATCTCGGGTCTATATTAATTCACCGAAATTTATTTTCAGTAAACACCTCTTCTTCAACCCATATTCAGTGAAAATCACTTCCATAATTCATTCCCCGGGATTCATGAAGCTCGGCGCAAGGCCGGCGTAAGGCCTGCGCCGGCGGTGCATGGAATATCCGGCGCAGTAGCGCCATATACATATTAATGAGAGTGCACCGGAATCACAGACACGTGCGTAGTGTACGTGAGCGAGCCCAGGTAGGATGCGTCTGGAGGCGTGTCTAAGCCGGCAGGAGGTGAGCAACCTAATGTGCTGACAGCCACGGTCCGCCCACAATAGTAATGGCAGCAGCCAGGTCCCGTGCAGAATGAAACGCACGTACAGTACGCAACATAGTCCCCGTTCCAAATCAACGGAGAAGCAAATAGAAGCCACCAAGGCATAAGTGTACCCGTTCAAGGAGCAAAGGATACGCATAAGACCGCCGCCGTCCCGCAATGTACTGTCAGTGTTTACACTCAGAGAAGGTGTACAGCCGCATGTCAGCGCCGTACCGACATAGGAGCAGCGACTAAGGTCACCACCTGTCCCACTGTGTTTGGGGCAGTCTCTCCATGGACAGTTGTGTCCCGAAAAAACGTATTAGAAATGGCTGATGTGCTACGAATGTAGGACACAATGATGTCCCGTATGTAATGTAATGGTAGCATGAATTGGTTATTTCTGTAACAGAAATACCGAAATGACACAATAAACAGAATAAGCAAGGAAATTGCCACAATAATAAGCAAATTATTTAGGCAAACAAGTGAATTTCTATGCTATATAGTGACCGTTTGTATGTGTCGGCCTGTAAAGGCAGATGTGAGTCCCGAAAATATCCCAGATCGGAAAATGGAAAAGGTGGAAACCCCAGCAGCGACATGGGCATGGTCACCAGGGTTACCTGCTGTCCCAAAGTGCCATGGACAGTCCCTGATTGGACAATCGTGTCCCTGCAACAATCGTAAAAATGGAAAATGACCTGCGATCCCCTGCCACGCAAATTCCCGCAATATACATGTAAATAGTAGCATAAAACATATACATTACGGTATGGAACACAGACATGGCATAAGAAAATAAATAAGGAACCCAAACGCTAACAGAATAGGCTCATAGTATGGCAAACAAGTGAAGTTCTGTCTACTGCACTAGCCCTGGGTATGTGTAGTCCTGCAAATATCGAAGTGTCCACATAACATGCCCCACCATGGGCATTGGAAAAGGTGCCAACCATAATGGTCACAAGCAGTAGTGACAGTACATAGCCGGGTAGCTGTGCCGACATAACAACAGTAAGGAAGCAAGATACCCCAAACACAGGCAAACATGTGCATAGCAACATATCCCAGACCCAGCAACATCTTTGTTGCATACACCAGATGGTGTATGATGAAGTGTAATATCCAGAAGCAGAACACATGCATTCGGATGTACTACACAATAGCCTCATTGTACATGTCAGTCACACCCATGTATACCCCTGCACCCAAACCTGCTAGCATCCGTGTGCAGCTATACAACCACACACAATGTGCATACCTGAACTGTGGTAAGATGTTTGTGTTAGGCAATGCCACGCGGGCAAATACGCATTACCCACATGTCAGCACCCCACCGCAGGTCCAGATATGTAAATGGCTGCATGTGAATGTGTCAGCAGAATGTGTACATCCGCATGTAGTATGTACCCGTCCAAACCATCTAGGTTTGCATACGACACGGTGCACATAAGTGTACACATGTGGACAAGTCGGGTCGGTGGACCACCACATCGACGATCATCTCTGCAGTGAAGTCAATCACATATAGCGGAACAGGTGCCTAACACACAGGACATCCTAACAGGGTGCTACAGGCAAAGAAGGGGAAACTGGGACATCACATGTGGAGATGAGCGTGGCTGGACGGACAAATACACACGGTCAAGGTAAAGGATGGAACAACATGCATATGGCTGGATGGATGTTGTTCGTAAAATATATAGAAACACATATGAAGTTCCAGTTTACACTCGAAATACTATATAATGTATTGAATTGTACCGTACAATATGGCAGCAGAACTAAGCCTGCATGTAATTGGTGAAGCTAAGCTGTACTGTGATGGAATTCTGAACCTGGCAGTAAGCAGGACAGCAGGCTCATGTCTGTCATCATTAATTATTTGCTGGGTTACAGAACAATAAATGTATGTACATGCATAACAGCACTCCTTCCCCAGAGGAGGATGGCCTTGTGAGCTCAATGGAAGATAGCAGTACAACTCCCTACCAGACAGACAAAGCACCGTATCAAGAAATTAACTGTCCACTGTATCGTAACAGTCTAGGGTCCTTGAAACAGCTACAATCACAAAAGGATACTGTAATGTACAAGGTGGCTTGCAAGCCTGTGTTATTCCCATGAGAAAACAATTTAAAAGCACGAGCCCAGCACCCACGTATGTATAGACTATTGCGGACCATAGTGATGGAAATGCCCTGTGACCGACCACGTCAGTAAGTTGGGCAAATGCTGATTGTAAACACTATATAAAGAAACTGCTTACTGTATAGAGTCAGACAAAACTCCCATACTTGGACTGTACATTATTTAGCCTGCCTGTGTACACTACTAAAACTGTCCGAACCCGAGCCTCCTGTGTTATCGGCTGTCACTTAGAAAAGTCTACTGATAACTACAGTCTGGTTGTAACAACTTATTTCACATCGTGATCCTTGTAATCCGAATTCCCTTGGTAAGCTACAGGTCAGAGTGCATGGCTGGTTAGACATGTACGCCGGAGAATATGCATAAATGGTTCTTCTTGAATGAAAAGACCTCCGACTGAATTGTTGTGTGTAAAGAGGCTGTTTACTGTTTGATCTGTGGCTGAAAAGCGGAAAACTGGATCCCAAGAAGAAAACGTGCAGCCTTAAACAGGAGGCCCAGGTAAGGAGTGTCTGCCTTTTTGTCTATTGTAGATCAGGGACCAGACTACATTGTGTTTCTGTTAACAGTAGTGATATCGGGTCGAAGACCTACCCACATACTGTTAAATCTGAACATAGGTCAGGGGAACACACAGCAGAGTAAATAGTGAATGTAGACACTACAGTGGATACAGGGAAGGAGACACACGTGTTATGACAGAAGGGTACGTAGCAGTCGTGTAGAGGATATGGGAGATTATTGAAGCAACAGATCATGTGATCCGCATTTGACGGGTGACGTGAAGAATATGCAATCGCAGAGAGCACATAATGTGAGTTACGCAGCAAAATGGGGTAATAAATATGACATTGATGGTATATTAGGCAACATACCGTTACTGAAACATTGTAATCGCTGAAAATCCGATGCATATGTTCCAAGGTAAACACCTGTTCCACCCTGAGAGGGATATGCCCTCTCTGGCCAGCCGTGTCCTGTAAATAAACCGAACACATGTCAAATGTCCTGATATCTCAGGACAAACATTTCCTAGATATATATCAAAATGGTAGCATAAAAGAGTACCCACTGCCCACAAGGACACAGTCCGACAAGCTCTACACTTTACATATGCACAGTGGTGTCCATTGTAGGACCCAAAAATTGTGGAAAGAATCGAATAATGTGTTATTTCAACGCGTACCTGAACTCATTGTCGTCACAGGTACACATATGCACCGCAAGCGTGTTTAATGTTGCTGATAGCTGTCCATGTAATGCAGCACAGATGCACAGAAATACCCAGGGTACCGGGCCCATAGAACTGCATCCACATCACACTTCAGCACATGACGGATGTGTAATGGGTACTGTCAATTGTTGCAGTCAAGGGATTCTGGGTATGTAGACTCTGTGCTCGGTGTTGTTTCGCAGGCAATCCTTTCTCCCGCCCCGTGGGAGGATGTGCGTATCACCTGCCTCAGTCTCCGCTAATAATGCAAACCATACTCGGAGAATGCTAAATGTAGGTGTGTAATGTGTACAGCCCCATACTACTGTCCAGTAGGCAATTGTCATGGATGGACACCCGTATGGCCAGAATGGCACCCACAACTGCAAACCCGGGTAAATGACATAGCCGTGGGAAGGCATAACACAGGAAATACACATAGGGACTACAGTTGACATTCCACATACAAAGCAGGACCGTCGTGCCAACACCGGCGTACACAGCACTCAATCTGCCAGCAACAGACTGAGGAGCACCCGCTACCGTACAGCGTAACAGATGTGCGACCTGTGGAACACATACTAATGGCACACACACAACGTCAAGTAGGATATGTAAACTATGGCTTTCCCACCTATGAAGACAACATGGTTAAATGAATGCATAGGTAAGCAACATGTTCTGGTGGTGTTATAGTGGAAATACAGTGACGGATATGTCCCATTGGGACGTCTGCGGTTTAAATTGAGCATTTGCTAACCAGCATCTTTGGATGTATGTAATTTGTCCACAGTAGTAAATCACCTGGTTATGTAGCACCATGTGGAATGGGTAGTCCAACAGACATCCGCGATGTCTGAACACACAGTATCAGTGAAACCCACTGCTCACAAGGACACAGTCCGACAAGCTCTACACTTTACATATGCACAGTGGTGTCCAATGTAGGACCCAAAAATTTGTCTAAAGACAGGAATGCCGCCTTCTTTCAACACTTAAGTGAACTCATTGTCGTCACAGGTACACATATGCACCGCAAGCGTGTTTAATGTTGCTGATAGCTGTCCATGTAATGCAGCACAGATGCACAGAAATACCCAGGGTACCGGGTCCATAGCACTGCATCCACATCACACTTCCGCACACATGACGGATGTGTAATGGGTACTGTCAATTGTTGCGGTCAAGGGATTCTGGGTATGTAGACTCTGTGCTCGGTGTTGTTTCGCAGGCAATCCTTCCTCCCGCCCTGTGGGAGGGATGTGTGCGTAACACCTGCCTTACTCTCCGCTAATAATGCAAACCATACTCCGGAGAATGCTAAATGTAGGTGTGGAATGTGTACAGCCCTATACTAGTGTCCAGTAGGCAATTGTCATGGATGGACACCCGTATGGCCAGGATGGCACCCACAACTGCAAACCCGGGTAAATGACATAGCCGCTGTAAGGCATGACACAGGAAATACACATAGGGACCACAGTTGACATTCCACATACAGAGCCGGACTCGTGCCAACACCGGCGTACACAGCACTCAGTCTGCCAGCAACAGACTGAGGAGCACCCGCTACCGTACAGCGGAACAGATGTACGACCTGTGGAACACATACTAATGGCACACACACAACGTCAAGTAGGATATGTAAGCTATGGCATTCCCACCTATGAAGACAACATGGTTAAATGAATGCATAGGTAAGCAACATGTTCCGGTGGTGTTATATTGGAAATACAGTGACGGATATGTCCCATTGGGATGTCTGCGGTTTATATGAAGCAGTTGGTAACCAGCATCTTTGGATGTATGTCAATTGTTCACAGTACTAAATCAGCTGGTTATGTAGCACCATGTGGAATGGGTAGTCAAACAGACATCCGCGATTCCTGAACACACAGTATCAGTGAAATCCAATGCTCACAAGGACACAGTCCGACAAGCTCTACACTTTACATATGCACAGTGGTGTCCATTGTAGGACCCAAAAATTTGTCTAAAGACAGCTCTTCCGCCTTATTTAATCACCTAACGGAACTCATTGTAGTCACAGGTACACATATGCACCGCAAGCGTGTTTAATGTTGCTGATAGCTCTCCATGTAATGCAGCACAGATGCACAGAAATACCCAGGGTACCGGGTCCATAGAACTGCATCCACATCACACTTCCGCACACATGACGGATGTGTAATGGGTACTGTGAATTGTTGCGGTCAAGGGATTCTGGGTATGTAGACTCTGTGCTCGGTGTTGTTTCGCAGGCAATCCTTCTTCCCGCCCTGTGGGAGGGATGTGTGCGTAGCACCTGCCTTACTCTCCGCTAATAATGCAAACCATACTCCGGAGAATGCTAAATGTAGGTGTGGAATGTGTACAGCCCTATACTAGTGTCCAGTAGGCAATTGTCATGGATGGACACCCGTATGGGCAGGATGGCACCCACAACTGCAAACCCGGGTAAATGACATAGCCGCGGTAAGGCATGACACAGGAAATACACATAGGGACCACAGTTGACATTCCACATACAAAGCCGGACTGTCGTGCCAACACCGGCGTACACAGCACTCAGTCTGCCAGCAACAGACTGAGGAGCACCCGCTACCGTACAGCGGAACAGATGTGCGACCTGTGGAACACATACTAATGGCACACACACAACGTCACGTAGGATGTGTAAACTATGGCATTCCCACCTACGAAGACAACATGGTTAAATGAATGCATAGGTAAGCAACATGTTCCGGTGGTGTTATATTGGAAATATAGTGACGGATATGTCCCATTGGGATGTCTGAGGTTTATATGAAGCAGTTGGTAACCAGCATCTTTGGATGTATGTCATTTGTTCACAGTACTAACTCAGCTGGTTATGTAGCACCATGTGGAATGGGTAGTCAAACAGACATCCGCGATTGGGGAACATACACCAGCAGTGAAAAGCACTGGGCAGGTGGACACAGTCCAGCAACATCTAACTTGAAATATGCACATCGGTGTCCATTGTAGGACCCAAAAATTCTGTTCAGAGAATGCCTGCTAGCTTCCTGCATTACTCATGTGATCTAATTGTCGTCACCACGTCACAGGTACACATAGGCACGCAAGCGTGTTCAATGTTGATGATAGCTGTCCATGAACTGCAGCACACATGCACAGAAATACCCAGGGTATCGGGTCCATTCAGCTGCGTCCACATCACACTGCAGCACACATGAAGGATGTGTAATGGGTACTGTCCACTGTTGCAGTCAAGGGAGTCTGGGTATGTAGAATCTGGCCTCGGTGTTGTTTCGCAGGCAATCCTTTGTCCGCCCGAGGGACGTGTGCGTAGCACATGCGTCACTCTCCGCTAATAATGCACACCATACTCGGGAATGCAAAATGCAGGTGTGAATGTGTACAGCCCTATACCAGTGTATAGGAGGCAATTCACATGGATGGACAAGCGTATGACTAAGATGGCACACATAAATGCAAACCCGGTGGAATTACACTGCCGTAGTAAGGCATTACACAAGTCATACACATAGGGACTACAGTTGACATTCCCCATACAAGAAACACAGACAACCAGCCGATGAAGTCCAAAGCAAAGACGAGGTACTGTAGGGACCGTCAGTGACCAACCAGAGCACACCAAGAATTAAAGGCAGTCACCATAGTCTATTGGAGCCCACTGTCTGCTTCATAAGCAGACGTATTCAGACTACATACAATGCAGTCCAACCTACTACATTTACAAGCATTAATTGGTTGGTACATTAGATGTGCTAGGTACTAATTACATGCCTTAAAGGCAGACAAGCGAACAAACCTTACTTGGGTTACACATCCCACACAGTGAGGACATCAGACATTGCTTCGAAAGGTACAGTCTTCATCGGAAAATGGAAA
>NC_056745.1:1374804093-1374805811 GCF_019279795.1 Protopterus annectens | reverse complement strand
GAACTTCCATTTACATTTAAATGCACAATGGAGCCCAAACTAAATCAAACCCAAGCAAGTGGGAGCCTTCATCCTCCACCCCCCCCCTCAATGTGGGGGGTTGTGCCCTCCACACCCCTCAACCATATATACCAACTCTGAGATCGCACTACAGTGGAGAAAAGGACAAAGTTGTGTAGTTGGCCAATTACTTCATTGACCTTGGAAAATTCAGTGAATCGCGGAAGTGATTTTCACTGAATACGCGTCAATAAAGAAGACTGTAACAATAGTTTGGCAAGACATATTATAGATTTTAATGACAATTTATTTTTATTTATGGCCATTGAACAGGTTTGTGATAGTCCGAGAGGGGGACCATGGCCTTTGAGGTTGGAACTGAGGGAACTTTGGTGGCAGGTTTTAACAAATGCCTATATGTTCCCTGGCCTTAATGAAATGAGTTCTGTTAAATGTTTGTTAAAATTGAAATCACTGGAGAGACGTTGAAGTTCTTATCTAACTATATAGTTTTCCCTGTTGTGTCTGACTAAGTAATTATATTTGAATCTTGTGTCTATATGTGTACATATACCTTTTTGACATATATATTGAAGGTTTCTTTTATATATATATATATATATATATATATATATATATATATATATATATATATATATATATTATTTATATATATTTTATATATATTTACACACCTTATATTGGTGTTTCTTATATAAATTTACATTAACAATTTGTTTTTAAAGTGTTTCTTGCATTTAGGTTGTTGTTGCTTTAAACATTAATTTATGAATAATGATGTCATCCTAAGGGTTTACTTAAATCTCTTAATGTGTGATTTATGTTGTCTGAAGAAGGTTGCATATTTTTGCATACAAAAGGCTAACAACAACAAATTCTATTTTCTGGTTTACTCAAGGTTTGTTTCTTTTCATTGAAAGGAAGATCAGCTCAGGCATAAATCTGAAAAAAAAGATGCAAAGTTACTGCCTGGGAAATAATCTTCTTGTTTTTTATAGCAGTGCAAACAATAAATTAGCTGCTGCTGCTGCTATTCAAACTCCTGTCTGGGATTCAGGTATAAATGGATATACTTAAACTTGTTGACTTCATGAATCAATGACTTTTCTATTGTCACCATATTAACATCTACAAGCTTATATGCATTCTTCAAAATTAATCCTTGGAGCGTGCAAATTTTAAAACATCCCCATCACCCATGCTAATCATTTATTACAACTCCAGACTGCACAATCCATGAGGAAGGGGCATATTCTCCGACACCTGGAATTGTTAAACATATCTTTTGTCAACCAATGTTTGTTAAAAAAACAGAGGTTGACATGAATGAATTTTGTTTTTTAAGCACTCCCATACATATATACTGTATGTATATATATATATATATATATATATATATATATATATATATATATATATGGTTCCACTTCATATCATCGAATTATCATTTCATTGAATTGCAAAAGAAAGACCAAATCGTCGAAAACCCATTTCATCGAAAACTCATTTAATCGAATCTCAAATCATTGAAAACTATGAAGCAACTACAAATAACATTCCACAATGTTTTAACTACGTTTATGCAGGGGGACAAGCCCCCCTGCACCCCCAAGTGGGGGGCTCCGCACCCCACACCCCCCATAATTAAATATACCAACTCCAAGGTCGCACTACAGTGGGGTTAGGAAATTACCTTT
>NC_056745.1:1374761593-1374796593 GCF_019279795.1 Protopterus annectens | reverse complement strand
TGATAAACAGCATTTACCTTTACTCCAGGTATTCCAGCCTTCCCTGGTGGTCCCTAAAATACAAACAGAATTACGTCATAGTTTAGCCATTCCAGACATCCCTGGTGGTCCCTAAAATATAAACACAGTTCTAACATAATTTAATGATGTAAAAAGTCAACACATCATTGAATATAATGCCCCCTTTGGCATGTATCTGTCCAGACACATGCAACAACTAGGACACGCATTGGGATACATTATTAAAAAGATACAAGGCCTAAACAAAATGTCCTACATGGACCAACTCAAAGCCTTATCACTATAGTCGGTATCCTACAGGCTGCTAAGAGGTGACCTGTGACTGGCATACAAGGCATCCCCCGACCCATTACTGATTGATTTACTGCACATTAGCAAGTCAAATAGCATTGGAAATACCTGGTCTAGGGATCTAAACCTCTTCTGCAACATTAACAGACTGGATTGGAGGGACAGGTATATTTTGCAGAGAATACTGCTGTTGTAGAACAGGCTCCATATTCACATAAAACAAAGTTCATCCCTGTCCCTCTTCAAGCACAACTTAAATCTATGGATGAGAAACAGAATATTTACCCTAGGACTGTCCCCGTACTACTAATGGACATAGGCAGCTCCCAAATGCTTAATCTCATACATGGGTCCACTCAAACTATTTGTGGTATGATCCGTTATTCTTATTAGGGTGGTTAAGGCCACTCTATAACCAAATGGGAGAGGTTATTTCAAGCACAAAAAGGGACATTGGCTAGGCTTAAAATGGCTCACAAGGGCAGCTAGCCTAGTCCTTACCTATGACCCTATGAACCTGTGTTTGACTTCTGATGCATAATTAACTTTGCATGACTGTTGTTTTAGAACTATTGCCATTATTTGTGTTGTTGTTTATTATTGCTATTTAAACCAAGTGGATCAAGTGAATAAGCTGTTTTGTATTATGCCATCATTATTGGCAAAGTAAATTAATTCATGCAAAACACATAAATGAGAATTGTTTTCTACATATATTATAAATTACCTGTGGTCCAGGAGGGCCAAAGGGTAAAGGTGACAGTTCTGTACTGCTATGAATCATGTCCTACAATGACAAAATGTAAAACAGGCTGGTAGATACTTGACATTATATCAAAAACATTGCTACTCACATTTCACACGTGTGGCAATATTTAATACACTGATACAAAATAATTACATTACTCTTTAACTGCAAATCAATGAAATTTTTACATTTCAGATTGATTCCAAGGTCTGATACAAACATTTACAAAGCCTTTCAACTTTTTTCCTTTTAGTATATTAGGGTAAAGATGATTAACTTGCTTTGCAAACAGACAACTGAACCTGTTTTACCTGGAAATTTAAATTCAAATCAAAAGTAATTACTTTTGTGTGTAATAGCAAATGTGTCAATGAAAGTAGAATGTCATCGGAAATATTCACCCAAATAAATGTTGGTCTGTAAGTGAAATAAAATTTCAGAACATTCTTATTCTAAATGACATTACAAATAACTATAAAAAAATCATAAGTTGTGAAAATATTTCATAGCTGCATTCCTGTGCATTTCTTGGACTTTCTTCATGACAAATTGTGGTATAACTTTAGTTATCTCATATTTTTAAACAACATGCTACAGTTTTATGGACCAGTGTTATTTATATATTATCATTACTAACAAAGTAAATAAAGAAGTATGTAAGGCATTATATTTTATAGTGTTAATGTGGTCAATGGTTACGTTCACTGAACACCTTGTTTATTTGTTAAATGAAGGTTTTGTTGAGTGTTGGAATTGATACATTCCATTCTGTGTGCTGTAAAGTGAGTGGAAGAGATGAATAATGCTGAACATTTTTGTTAATCTTTTTCCATTGGATGTTATTGTGTCTGTATGTGTGCGTCGGCAAGTGTTTGTGAGCAGGGTAAGAGCTAGGGAAGGGGATATATGCAAGTTCTACTATAAAATATCAAAAGGCACAACCCCAGCTTTCTAAAACACCAACAAAATAATGCCTGAAAAACATAAGGATGAAAAAATCAACTTGAAGGATTTTTTTGCAGGGGACAAGCCCCCTGCAAACCTAAATTGGGGAGTAAGCCCCCCCCCCACACCCTGAACTTAAATATGCCAACACCACTGTTACACCAACATGACGAAGGGAGGAATCTCCCAAAATAAGTGAATCACTGCCAGCATGCATTTAGAAAATGTCCTGGTAATGGTTTCCTATGGGAAACAGATTTCTGGTAATGATTTCCTATGGGAAACAGATTTCTGGTAATGGTTTCCTATGGGAAACAGATTTCTGGTAATGATTTCCTATGGGAAACAGATTTCTGGTAATGGTTTCCTATGGGAAACAGGATTTGGCATTCTGAATCTTGATGTTTTTTTTCCACTGTGGGCCCGGCAAATGAAAATCAAAGAATTTCTTCTCAACCAACTATAGGGAAGTCATTGATATGTGTTTTGTTTGGGTTGTGACTTGTTTTATGTGTTAGTTTGTGTGTCTGTTATCAGTCTTGTGCAACGGTACTGCTTAGAAAAGGATTTTTACCCTAATGTATAGGACTGCAGTTAGGGACAGAGGTAGGGGCAGTCTGATGGTTAGCAGATATGAGTATGGTGGTGCAGAGGGGACTTCTGTCCTTCTGCAAACAAAACAATCCATACTTGTCTGCAGTGTTTTATGTTTGCTTATCCTACTCATGACCCCACACCCTCTTTCTACTGGCAGTATTGTCTTGCATACTTTATATAAAGAAAATAAACTATTCAGTAAACTGCCTCACCCCCATGCACAACTGCCATATTTCTACCATTTTATGTTTTCTTCTCTATTTGCACTTTCCCTTTATACACTATCCTGCACACCAGTCTCCTCTCCACTATATCAGTAATAATAGTGACCATGTGATCTGGCCACCATTCTGACAACATTCATATACTGCGCTTTAAATGAGTGCTGTGCTTGGTAGTATTAGAGGTACTAAACACTATGTGTGCCAATATAAACAAGTTCTGTGAATGTTTATAACCCGGTCATGTGTTAGTGTGGCACTTTGATAGGATACTACTGATTATGGGTATACTCAACATGTTCTTGTTGCCCTGCTCTGGGACATACAGTAAGACCCATGCAGATAGATGATGCCGCTCCATTCTGTCACTCATGATTATGATATTAGAGCTGAGCAGGGCTGCATGATGTGAAGCACTAATGCCTGGATATTCATGTGTAATGAGTATTTCTTGTGCATCATAACAACGCCTTTACACATAGATCTTGTTTAGCCATGCAACACATCTCTGTGAATGCCAGGCTATTTCACCTACCTCATTTTTACATAGAGACCAAATCTTTCTGAGTGTTTTCGAGAAAAGTGGTTATTAAATCACTGGTTTAATTAGTTGCCATATTGATAATTCAGTGAGACAAACTGAAGTCTGTGAAAGGGGATGGTTTACTTTTTTCTGCCTTTGGATACTGAAGCATGGTTTCAGTTCACAGTGAACTGGAAGCCAAATGAAGTGATATAATGGAATGACTGACTGAGGATATATTATATTCTGAAATGCTCAAGGGAAAATAGTGAAGTCGTGATTCAAGATTTAAGATTGCGCACAGAGCTCTGATGAGAAGATGAACAGCGAGCGATTCCACTATTCAATTAGGTGAATGGAGCAAGTGAAGGCATACTTTGAAAGATGAGGTGGTGGTAGAAAGGAAATGGAGTGTTGAACGCACAGGCCAGACATCTTATGTTATGACTGCTGGAGATGGACCATTAAGGAGACAATTTGCAATAAGAAAAAGGAGAAATAAGAAAAAGGAGAAATAACTGCCTCTCTGAGGCAGGGATAAAGCCCTGACTGTGCTTCACATAATTTGAGTCTGACTAGTGGCTCAGGTGTTAGAGGACCTGACAAGGAGAGATGGGTGGAACAATTAGCACCAGCTCACTAACCTTGTTGGTAAGGACTGGAAACTTTCCTTAACAGCAGCACATAGCACCACAATAATAAGGTTTGATATGAAGAACTAACTGCATCCCCACAAGTAAAAAGCATCTATCAGATGTTTTTTTTTTTTTCCCTCCTTCCACTATAGTTTTCCTGAAATATTTTCTTGTTTTCCTCTTTCACTACCCTGTGGATTTTTGCCTCCTTTACTGCTCACTTCCCCCCCTGCCTACTACCTAGTTCTTCTGATTGTTCCCATCCTTCTACTCTCCTTGGGCTCTTCCTGCTCCGTTCGCCCTGCGGGCTCACTCCGCTCCTCACCCTACCCCCAATTCCCACCCACCCCCAGTGGTCCTAGACTTATAGATCTAAACCCCACCCCCTCTCACATTAACCAATCCTTTTCTTCCCCTCCCCTTACCTCACTGTCTATACTCACCCCCAAATTAACTATCCCCACCCTGCATATACTACCAGTTCCTCTCCCCTCCTCTAATACTGCTCTTTTTCCTTTACTTACTTCCTCAGAGCATCTTCACCACTCCCACTCTCTATTTTTAACTACTTTTGAATATCAACCTTTAGTCATGCCATCCCACACTCTCTTCACACAGCTCACCTTGCTACTCTTCCCCTCACTTTTAATGAGCCTCACCTCAGCTTACCTCTTAACATCCTTTGAACATACAAAATATCTAAATACTTACCACCCTCCAACTCATTCTACCTTAATCATAGCCACTGCCCAAAACCACATTAATATCACTTCAGAAACACATTATCTTCTAGCAAAATAGTATAGACTGCTTCATATCAAGTTTTATTTCCCAAAGACTAGGAAACTCCCAAGCTTAATCTCTCAGTTTCTACCCTATCTAATTAGACCCAAAACAAATCACTTGCAAGATGGTGATATACATCCAAATCCAGACCCTTCTAGCTTACCTCAAGCTAATAATCTTAACCTCTCTCCACCCACAACACAAACTCCCACTACACTTACAAACTCTCTCTCTTCATTGCACAACTCAATATACGCAGCATAAACAACAAACTTGCACACCTCCATGCATTATTAGATGATCAATCTTTTGACATACTATGTCTAACTGAAACTTGGCTCAAACCCCATACTAAAGATATTGATATCACCCCACCAGGTTACAGTATTATAAGGCACGACTGCATAAAAAAGAAGGGGGGGGGGTAGCTATTCTCTTCAAAAATAGCCTACAAGTTACCCCCATTGACTACAAAGCTCTTCCTGAGACCAAGGCTGAAATCCTTGTCTCTAAACTTCAACTAAACTCCTGTAAGTCCTTATATATCATCTGCATCTACTTACCTCCAGGCGATAACATCAGCTTACTCGAGGAAATCCTCAACCTCCCCATACTTCCCCCAAGAAACCATCATTATGGGCGACTTTAACATTGACTGGAACAATATTAACACAGAGCATCCCATCTTGCATATTGACCTGCACGGGTACTCTCAAATTATTTCCTCCCCAACCAGAATTAATGAATCCAGCAAAAAGGAAAGCATCCTAGACTGGATACTCATTAATAAACCACATCAAGCATACAAAGTAGGGATATTCCCTGACAATCTCAGTGACCATTCCTTAACCTACCTGATCAGGGGAAAAAATGATGTCCCCCATTCTATCACTTATAAAACAATTAGATACAATAGAGACTTTGACCCAGAATTATTCCAAAATGAAATCAAAGCCTGTAATTGGACCCCCTTAAAAAGTCTACCTGTCACTGAGGCAGTTAACTACTTTAACTCTAAATTTCTAGCAATCCTTGACCACCACGCTCCAAAGCGGAACATAAGAATTAGAGCCAAACCTGCCCCTTGGCTGTCCAAAAACACCAGACAAAACATGCTACTCAGAAACAAAGCTTGGGCCAAATGGAGAACTACTAAAAGTACTTCAGATCACCTCACTTATAAACAGTTGAGAAATAGAAGAAAACTAGCTATTCTCTTAGACAAGAAACAATTCTACATGAACACTCAAACCAAATACCAAAATAACCCACAAAAATTTTGGGCAAGTATCAACAGAATACTTCACCCAGGCCAAACCAAAACTCCAAACCCTACAGGCAGTCAAAGAGAAAATCCTAGACAAGCAGAAAATGCCTTTAATACCTACTTCACAGAAACTATACAAGCACTAGCTAACCAACTTTCTCCTGATATTACATTCCCTCCAAACACTAACAAGACCTTAGCCCCTATATTTCAATTACAACCTGTCCCCACTCGAGATATCTGTAGACTTATCCAAAAACTTAAACCTTGCACTCTATCAGCAGACAAGTTACCAGCAGAATATTTGCAGACAGCTGCCAAAGCTATAGCCTACCCAATTTCCATCCTCATTAACAGAACTATTGCCGAGGGAGAAATCCCTACCATCTGGAAAATCTCACACATCATTCCACTCCATAAAGGAGGGAACTCTAATGACCACTCTAACTATTGCCCAATAGCTTTATTATCCCCATTGGCAAAAATAATGGAAAAATGCATTCAAAAGCAATTACTTATCCATCTAACTCAAAACAATTTGCTAGCTGATTGCCAACATGGTTTCAGGCCACACCACAGTACTACAACTGCCCTACTGTCTTTCTGCAACTCCATTAACCAAAACAGAAACAACAACATCCTCACATCAGCTCTCTTTATAGACCTGTCTAAAGCTTTCGATATGGTTAATCACGAGCTATTAATAAACATTCTTACACACCTCTCATTCGATACTCAGGCTATAAACTGGTTCAGAGCCTATCTTACTAACCAACAGCAAGCAGTCCTATGGGATAATCAACTATCCTCCCTACTGCCTGTCACCCTAGGAGTCCCTTAGGGCTCTATTTTAGGTCCACTTCTCTTCTCAGTTTTCATTAATGACTTACACTTAGCTAGTCCGCAAATTACATGTTTACAATATGCTGATAACTCGACAATTTTATGCTCAGCTAAGACCTCATCTGAACTTTTACTAAAAACACAAGAAGCATTTAATAAAGTCGAGTCTTGGTTTCTTCAATGCTGTCTTCTACTTAACCCCAAAAAACGAAGCTCCTACTATTTTCACCAACCCAAAAGCACACCCCTACTGATTTCACTGTCCTATCAAAAAATGGTACTCACATACAACCTGACTTAACAACAAAACTATTAGGGGTTACTATTGACAACCACCTTACTTTCAATGAGCATATCAACAATACTGCAAATATAGTCAACAAAAAAATGGGAGCCCTCTACAGAATTAAGCCATTCCTCACTCCTTTAGCTAAAACAAGTATCGCCCACTCCCACCTTATCTCCTCACTTCTATATGCTTCTACTATCTATACTCACCTTTCAAAAAGGTTAAATCTTATAATAGCATTGCTAGATTTGCCACTGGACGACCATTTAGAACACACCATTGCCAGAATCTATCTCAACTAGGCTGGCTTGAATTTCAAAATCTGCTTGAGTTTAACCAAATTACATTGGCCCACAAAATACTTAACTAACCAAAGAAGACCCCAAGTCTATCTACCCTTATTACTCCCTACCTGAATCTTAACTCCCTGCGCTCCTCAAATAAACTACTTATCTCCTCCAGCAAATCCAACAACAGAGCAGGCGATGCTCTCTTCTCTAATGTAGTTGGGAAAAAATGGAACCTTCTTCCTCCTGATCTCCCCCCTCTATTTCCTCTCTAATTAACTTCAAACGAAAACTTAAAATATACCTAAAAAAACACTGGCTTTGCCCTAGTTGTAATCCTGACTAACTTCTGCCTTAAGCAATTTATGTTATACCCACTTTTTTTCTTTTATCTTTCACCTTCAGACTTCTATGTCGGTGAAATCCTTAATAAACACAGTCTTTCGAATTTTATTAGATAATTAGATTTCCCAAAGTCTACTCTTGCTGCTATTTTTCCTCACAATATATGAACAAGGTTCTTTTTTATAATATTATAACTCCTAGTTCTTTTTTCTCTTTCTTTTTTTCTTTTCCTTGCTTTCTACTTATCAAGGTTGGAATAATGTTAAAAATGTCGTTAGATTTCTTTTATTTTTGTCAATGTTATGCTTAGATGTTTAAGTTAGTATTAACAAATTGTACAAATTGGAGCTTATCTCCCCGGGCCTCTACTGAAAATGGATATTCATCCAGTTGGACTAGCCCGGTTAACAAATGTAAAATAAATAAAATAAATAATAAATAGAGCCTCAGAGGGGATGCTAGGGAAAAATCAGAAAGCACAATGACACTTTATCAAAGCTGATGATACCATTCTTGGCTCGCAACTTCACCATATGGGGAAGAAATGACTGCACGTTCTTCCCCCTGGGGCAATAAATGGCTCAATATGGGTTTATAAGGTGAAGGTAGATGGTCATATCAGGGTATTGAACAAAAAAAAAATGAAGAAGAAAGGGAGGCAGATAAATATAATATTGGGGTGAGTTAGAAAGAAAGGGAATGGGACGGAGAAGGGATACATGCAGAAAGTATAGATGAACAGAAAACAATGGACAGACTTAGAAGATGTGATAGAGGAGAACGGGTAAAAGAGACTTTGCAAGGAATCCCAAAGCTTTTGCTAGACAGTGATATTCTATGGTTCTTGGAAAAGTCGATTGGCCCCATGGTCACTCCAATTATTCAAACATTAAAAGCAGTACATATGGAAAAAGTCGTATATTTGACACAGTTATTGATATACTGAAGAGTGAATCTGTCATCTCTTGAGTGGCAATGGACCAAATAGAAAAAAAAAGAGTCTGTAGTGCAATCTGAGTATGGCAAAGAAAAAGAAGTTAGTCATGAGCTGGAACAGAGCAACCAAGATGTTTAGCAATCGGTGAGTTGACATCTGAAAAAAGTGTTAGGATTAAATATTGTAGAAGCTCCAAGTAGTAGTCATGTGGACTGAACTATGGAAACTAACTTGGTTGTTTGTAATATATATGAAGCACGTAGAAATAATTGCAATGGAATAGTTATGGTCTTTACCTCAGAGACACAAGGTGCAGGGTCTGAGTCTCACTTTGGGGGTTAGGATGGGAGGTTGGCATAGTGATTAAGGTGTTTACCTCACAGACACAAGATACATGGTTTGATTCTCACACCTGAGGGGAAATTGTCTACACTTAAAATGGTTGACAAAGGTAGTTAGCCTAGTACTTCCGTATGAACCTATGAAATGGAACCTGATTTTTTTTTATATGATTTTTGCATGATTTCCATGAGCTTTGTGAGACCTGGGACAGGGGAATTGGGATGAGTAAAACAAATCTCGTTGTTTGAGCAACAGTTACTTGTAATGGCTGATAAGCCAAGCAAACAAAGCTTGAGAATGTCTGTGTTTTTGAAGGTGAAAAGAGGGTGGATTTAATGAAATATGTGAAACCAGGATGACAGCATGTTTCAAAATAGTAGCTCAGAGTAGCATTTGTAAAACATTTCCCATTCCCAGACTCAAAAGTTAGATTTGGAGATCCCAGAACAACATGGACAGACTTTTGCACATTAATGAGAAGGAATAGGTATTTGGGCTTTTTCAATATGATTATCCTGAAGTGATTTTGAAACATTCTGATCTGCAGACACAATTAAAGAATGCAATAATAAAAATTTAAAGCATCAGTTGTAATTCCCTGTGAGTTTGGATGTATTTTGGAGTGGTTGGGGGTTAACATTCGATAACCAGGACAAAACATTTGGAAAAATAAAAGAACTATTGCTGAGACAAGTTCAGTTACAAAGGGGAAAAAAAAGACAAACTGACTGTGATATTGATGTTACTGGAAAAATGGAGTATGGGTGCACCATTTTAATGATAACAGATATCAACTTATGTACACAGTCCTGGAACAAGGATGTTGCATAGTGTTGAAGGTTCCATTTAATAGTGTGGACTAGGTAACTAGGGGCTTGTACATTAAAGTTCAAGTTATAGAGAGGTATACTCTGTCTTCTTGTCTGAAATTATAACAGCTGTGCCATGCACTACGTAAGCAATATTTTTATATCTTCCATCACTATTAAAACCTCTACCCTAATATTCTTGCAAGCTTCAATAATACACCCTAACCACCCTAAACATAAACTATACAATAACCTAGTAATTCTTCACTACAACAAACACTACTCTCACTATCATGGAGTACATGACATATCTTAAATTCCCACCTGTGGTCCTCTTGAATAGGGGCAATAGGTGCTGATTTTGGTGTCTCCTTGAACCAGATACCCTTGGGAACATGAAATGAAATTGGCTAGGCTTGTAAGGGCCCTAGGGCTCTGGGGCCATTATTCTAGTAATCTCCTATGATCCTACAATCTTAATGAAGAGCAAAACTTTCTTTAGCCATCACAATAACACTACTCATCCTTCTCACACACATCATAATCTTATAATCCCAGTTACATCCACCCAGTTTCTCTCCCACAAATCCACAACCACAACAGTCCACTAACACATCATATGTTTCAACCATATCTCCCAAACTATATCCACACTCACTACTAGACACACTCACTTTTAAAACACTAAAAGCTCAGTAAGTCATAATTCTCTACCTACCTACATACAAATAAAAAGGCTAGCTATTTCTACACATATTTGTATACCATAACTAAAATGGTACAAAGTGGGACTTCCACCACAATCCTGGCCCAAGCACCAATATACAGTCAGAACCAACCACACCCCCTTCGGAATGACACAACTCCTCTCCTAAACCACAACTCAGTTCACAACCTATATCTCATAAACATAAATTGTCAAATCATACGGATCAAGACACATGATCTCCACCTATAACCATGATGTACTTATAGCTACTGAAACCTGGTTAAAGACAGAAATAACTAATAATGAAATACTCCCTCCTGGATATAACATAATCATGTCAAACAGACTAACAAAAAGAGGAGGTGAAGTAGCAATCATTTTTTTAAAAACACCACAGAAGTAAAGCAACATCCTCAAACTACCCCAAAATTTAAAAACTCTGAAATTCCCATTTCCCAACTCAAACTCAGTAACAGTAAATCAGCCTGCCTATTTCGACTAAACATTCCCCCTGGAAACAATGAAGTCACAATTGAAGAAGTTCTTTAGTGGCTGTATCACAATATAAAAAGGAGATCAGAATCTTAGGTGATGTAAACATTGACTGCAAATAAATAATAAATAACTCACCACACCTGAACTTATTTGCATTCTCGTGACTGTTAAACAATCATTACCAAGACCCACAGAACATCTACCAAAGAGACTGTGCTAGATTGGATTCTTTCAAATAAGCCCCAGAACATCAATGCCACCGAAACCATAACAGACAGTATTAGTGACCATCTACCCACCTATGCTATCAGACAGTGGCTAAACATTCAGAAACAAGTAACATACAAACAAGTCTGTAATTTGCAGAACTTCAACCCTGAATGCTTTATTACACCTCTAAATATAAATGGAACTGCCTAAAAACATTACCACAAGATGAAACCGTTGCTCATTTTAATCATATCTTTCCTGCCATCCGAAATAAGCAGGCCCCAGTCAGAAACAAAAGAGTCAAATCTATTCCAACACACTGGCAAACAAAGACTACAAAGCAACCACTTGTAAATAGAGGCCAGGCTTGGAAAACATATACAACAAATAAAACTCAGTTAACCCTACAGGAATATAGATATCTCAGATACCTCACAAAAAAAAAAAACAACACTTAATGACAACACAGAATATTTTACAAACCTACAAAATACCAAAAAAATAACCCCAAACTGTTCGGAAAGTCCTTAAAGTCACTGCTCAACCCTTGACATCCCTCTACCCTCCACCCCCACACACACATCTAAATACCCAGGTAATGCAACAACTCATTTCAACACTCACTTTGTAAAGAGAAGTCCACCTCAGTCCCTCTCCATTCCACATTCTTCTACCAACAACAAAGTACTATTTAAGTGTGATAGTGTACCTACTTCAACAATAACAAATAAAAATGAAACCAACAAACTTGGCAGCTGACAAACTAACAGCAGAGTACCTTAAAATGGCAGCGGAATCTATTGCATTTCCAGTCTCCATACATATCAATAGATCCATAAAATAAAACAATGTCCTCAACATCTGGAAAATATCATATAGCATATCCCTATATAAAGGTGGAAATTCTACCGACCCAACTAACTATCACCCAATAGCCATCCTCCCACCACTATCCAAGATATTAGAAATGTATCCACTCTGAGTTGTTCAAACACCTCACCAGCCATAACCTCTTTCCTTGACTCAACATGGCTTTCAGCCTAATCATAGCACCCTTTAAATCTTTAAAAACTTTACAAATGTAATCAAGTCTAAACTAACAGTAACCTAGTCTCACTTGACCTATCTAAAGTGTTCGATACTACCTCACACCAGAAGCTCCTTGAGGAACTAGCCTCTCTAGGCCTCAGTGCTTCATCACTAACCTGGTTCCACAGCTACTTATCCAATAAGAAACAAACAGTGAAATGGCAACAAGACAACTCTGATTTTCTCACAGTCATAGTCAGTGTCCATCAGGGATCAATTTTAGGACTCTTACTTTTCAATATCTTTATCAAAAATCTACACTCTGCCACTAAACAATTTAACCTGTTACAATATGCAGATGATGCTACTGTCATCTGTTCGGTCCAAACACTACCCTCCCTACAAGAAAACACCCAAAAGACCTTTCTAACCATAGAATCCTATCTAGCTTGCTCAGACTTCCTCTTAAATGATAAAAAACACAACTGATGCTTTTCACCCATAAAAACCATTCAAAACAAAAACAATCTTTTCATATCCTATCAGCCAATAAAACAAAAATAGAATATGCCACACAGGCAATGCATGATGATAATCTCAGTTATGACCAACACCTACTCCAAGCCATCAAAACAAACAAACTGGAAACTATCATCCCTTTACAGGGCTAGGAAATTCCTAACAACTCCAGAAAAGCCATAGCACAAACATGCCTACTCCCACCCCTAGTGTATGCCTCACCCATCTTTACAAATCTTAACTTAATCATCAAAAATAAACTGGATAGATTGGAATGGTTAAATGTAAAGGCACATTCTGCTTGTATACAAAGCTTACCTATCATAGCTACATGAAACTTAAACAAAGGTGCATTTTTTTTAATTTTTAAGGCAAACATTTTAAAAAAGTTGATCACTTTATCATCTTAAACTGTAAGTTTTCTAGTACATCACCATGTTGTTATGTATCTTGTACTGATTTGTTTTAGAAAGGAAACATGATGATAACAATTGTCTTCCTAGGAGTGTATGTCTGCTCTTTGAGGTTTCTATAACTGTATATAGGCAGTAATAGCAAGGGGAAGGAAGGGGGGAAAAGGGAGAGAAGAATGGTGATGGCAGGAAAGGAAAAGTAAACGTAACAGTATTGAGGAATGTCTTCTTTTTTCTCTTTTAACTTTTTATTTTATATTAATTAAATACTTACATGCATAGTTTTATTTTACATTATTACTCTTTCTTTAGTATAGTTATTTAATATCATATTATAATTATTGTAATTACTTAAAATCAATCTTCATTATTCATTTTCACTCTGCAGAGCTCAATCTGACTTAGTTGGCTAGTTAGTTTGGTAAGTTTGGTAAGTCTGGTGAATTGTTTGTTCATCTATTGGACTAGGAATATTGATAATTCCATGTTTAATGTTTTGGATTTAATGTTACACTGCTACAATGTTAAATTATTCATTAATATGCTTTTTTATTGAGCCTGAAATTTCAATTCCTGAATTCCTAGATATTACTAATTTCATTTTATTCATGGTGATTTATTATTTATGCTCTAACTCCTTTTTTGGTAAAGGGAGTCATTGGGCATTAGTAAAAATTATGGATACTGTTATATTACACATATTCATTAATGGTCTTAATCTTATAATCCTTAAAGGTTAACAGTTTGAATAACCTAAGGAAAAGGTCAGATTTGCTAAAATGTTTAAATGACAACAAAGCACAAGTGCCACATATTAAGACTACTGAAAAGGATATTTGGAATCCTGGTAACTTTTTAACTCTTGCACACTCTTCTTATAAATCTAAGATAAGGGGAGTAATGATTCTCTAGAAGAAAAATACTGTCTTTCCTCAAATAATTTACAAATATGAAGATCGCAATAGCCTCTTTACTCTCATTATTTTGAAGTTCAGTAAAAGAATATGGACTTTGGTCAATATTTACTGGTTTTTAGGTATAGGGAAAATATTGCTAAAAACATCTTGACTTCATTATTATTTCTTATAAAGGTAATGTAATGCTAGGAGGATTTTAATTTTTTTACTGGATAATTCTGACACTTTTAACAAAAGAACATTAAGACTCTCCCCTACTGCAAAAGTTTTTAAAATGGATTGATTCTCTTAATGTATATGATGTTTTTGACATGAAAGACTCTAAATCTTTACTTTTCTCTCATTAAGCTTATAAACATGGCACACAAACTAGAATAGATAAAGTTTTGGTCTCTCAAGATCTGAGTTCTAACATTTCATGTTTTATTATTACGCTTTGCCCAATTTTTTACCATGATGCCCTTATCACTAAAGTTCAAATTGATTTTAAAAGTTTAACCTTCCTAACTAGAATTCCAGTGTATATAACTAAAATAAAGATTTCAAACCATGGTTGATTTCTGAACTGAACTTTTTTCTCAAAGAAAACTCATCATTGGATGTTAAGCCAATCATGATTTGGGACTCCTTAAAACTTATATTTATGGAAAAAACTTTAACTTGGTACAAAAATAAAATAAAAGAATGGGATTCGAAGTTACAACATGTTCAATCTCAACTGTCAATAGCCAAATCAAAACTTCTTAAAGATAATAATTCTAATTCAAGGGACATAGAATTAAACAAGATGGATCTTGACATTTTGACTCATAAATCCAATTTAGCAATAGAAAGACTGAAAATGAATTCATATTCATTGTCACCTAAATATATGCATAATTTGGCTATGAGAGTTAAAATGCATTCAAAATTGAATAATATTATTAAAATTAGACATGAGGCCTCAAATGAAAACCTTTCTGTTACTGGTGACATCCTTGATGCTTTTAGATATTACTATTCCCTTCTTAATAAACTAGCTATTTGAGATATTAACTCTGTAAGTTTGGATCTAGCGTCTCTTAGCATTATAAAATGTCAGATGAATTAAAAACTAAAATGCAATCACATATTTCCTGTAAAGAAATTATAGACACAATTAAGATATCAAAAACCAATAAAGTTCCAGGAATGGATGGTTTAATAACTTAACTTTTTCCTCCATCTCTCATATCATTATCATATCACTTTTTCCAAAACTTTAAATGAAATGCAATCACAAGCAATAATTCCTCCTTCTTGGAAATACTCATTAATTACTCCTATTCTTAAAGACAATAAAACCCCTCAACTATGTACCTCTTATAGACATATATCCCTACTAAACAATGATTATAAGACTTTTATGTCGATTATTACTGATAGAATTAAAGAACCTTTAACTGAAATAATTAACCATAATCTTAAATAATCATGCCAGTACTTTCTGGCATCTTTTTTATTATGTTATGCAATATAATATTCCTAGACCAATGAATTCTGCTTTTTACATTCTATACTTAACTTTAAAAAGTGTATCCTTTCTAATGTCGATAATAAAATCTGGTTTGCAACTCTAATTCCTTTCAGTATTACCAAAAATTATTTTGCTAACTGTCATTGTAATATTTTATTTCTTGGGAATCTAAAAAAAAATATTTGCTGGAAGCAATGTCTAAAAAAACTTTTAGTTAAAGAAACACATCATCTTACAAATGAATTTGATCTAGATTCTCATGATGTGTTACTACTACAAAGTATGATAACTTAGTCTAAAAAATCTTTCTATAATCCTTAGTAATTCACTTTTTAAAGAAATGCCCAGATTGTTATTTTATCTATAGGCAATCATCTATAGCAAGTTAAATTTGAAAAATCTAACTTCAAAATTATATAAAGTCTGTATAAAGATATAAAGTAAAATTGCAAGATAAATATTGGAATTATATTACTATGGATGACATTTATAATCTAGCTTATGAGGACAAATCTCAAACTTTATCTTCTCTAAAACTTACATCTTGGACACAATATTGGTGTATATTGACATGGAAAAGTTTTACATAGAGCTTCTCCTACACCAAATAAAGTAGCTAAAATTGGTAAAAATAATAATATTTGCTGTTAAAGATGTTTATTGAATGTAAAGCTGATTGGGTTCATATTTTTATACCTGTCCTTTGTTTTATTAATTCTGGTGTGATATAGATGATTTTTAAATGCTTTATTCATGGATTAATTTTTATTATCAAAATCCTTAATTTTATTTAATGTTAATGATAGTCTTTTATTGAATAATGATAACCTTTCCTTGCTTTGGACTATTCTGGTGGTTGCAAGGAAAAGCATTACCAGGAAAAGGAACTCCTCCACTTTACCACTTTTTGGAGATTTTTTAATCCTTTCTGAAGGAGACAGCTTATAAGGAAACTAAAGTCAAAGAACACAGGATCCATCCTAAATCATTTATCAATAATCCTTGGGAAAACATGATTTCACTCTGACACTTTTTAGACATATCTTGACTCTCTTGAAGGAAAACAAAGTTATTGTACATATTTTCTTATTTTCTCTTTCCCTTATCTAGGAATATGACTAATATTAATCTTATTTCAGGCTTTTGTACATATTGTATATAGTTAATTCTCTTGTTTAATAATTTGATTCTCTATTTCTTTAATATTATGTGTTAACTTATGGTATTACTATTAAGAAAAGAAAATTCTCTTGAATAAAAACTATAAATAGAGACAGCCTATAACAAAACTGCAAAATTGCTATAAATAATCCACAAAAAAAACACCACTGCATAGCACTAAAAGCCTTAACTGACTAGAACTTAAAAACCACCCCATTTACCATCAACTTATTACAGCCCTAAACTAATAAACTCCTCAGACAAATGGTCATCTCTAAAAGGAATACTGCAGCCCTATACCATTAATCAAGCCTTATGATCCAACAGCAAAGCTTTTCTATTTATTACAAAATCAAATAACAGCACAGAAGACTCACTATACTTTAATCAAGTAGCAAAAATCTGGAATTAAGTCCCACTTGAAATAAGACAAGTAGAGACACAATGAATGGCTTCAAAACATCACTAAAGAAACACCTGCTAAATAACTGGTAGATACCCCCCATACTCAACCTAAACTACACTGTTTTTACTTAAGCTTTCTGTACCCTAATCTTACACATGTAACTTTATATCTCTATCACTAAGAAATCTCACTGTATTATTCACACAACTGTCATTTGCACTATTCATCGACAGACTGCCACTCCACCTTCTACCTACTTCCTCTCCTACCAAACTTCCATTTCCCAGGTAACTACCACTATGTCTATTTCCTTTAATACAGGTCTATACAGGCTGTCTACTTCAATCTACCTAATTTTTCATATAATCAATTGCCTCTTAAGTTCTTAAGCTCTTAAGAATATATGTGTGTGAATGAGAGGGAGGATAGAGGAATGGTGAGGATGCAGTGAGTAGAGGTGGTGAAGGTAGATGAGTTTAAATACTTGGGATCAACAGTTCAGAGTAATGGTGAGTGTGGAAGAGAAGTGAAGAAGAGAGTACAGGCAGGATGGAGTGGGTGGAGAAGAACGTCAGAAGTGATTTGTGACAGACGAGTACCAGTAAGAGTGAAAGGGAAGTTCTACAAGAGGGTAGTGAGACCAGCTATGTTACATGGGTTGGAGACAGTGGCATTGACAAAAAGGCAGGAGTCAGAGCTGGACGTGGCAGAGTTAAAGATGTTAAGATTTGCACTGGGTGTGACGAGGGTGGACAGGATTAGGAATAAGTATATTAGAGGGTCAGCCCAGGTTGGAAGGTTTGGTGACAAAGCTAGTGAGGCAAGATTACATTGGTTTGGACATGTGCTGAGGGATGCAGAGTATATTGGGAACAAAATGCTAAGGATGAAGCTGCCAGGTAACAGGAAAAGAGGAAGGCCTAAGATAAAGTTTATGGATGTGGTGAGAGACAACATGCAGGTGATTGGTGTGTCAGAGCAAGATGCCGAGGACAGGAAGAAATGGAAACAGATGATCCACTGTGGTGACCCCTAATGGGAGCAGCCGAAAGAAGAAGTCCTCTTAATTTCTACCTCCTGTTAAATCCCTTGCTGCCTTTGCTAACCTTCTGTGTATTCCAGCCGATAAGCACATTACATAATATATCCATTGTCTGTGCAATTTCTCTGTAACTATCTCATGAAAAAATGTATTTCCTTAAACTTATAAGATACTGTATGCTATACAATTTGTTCTAGATTCATTCATATAATTGCATTTTCAAGTAGTGAATACTTTCATGTTATTTACAAGTAACAAAGGAAAGCTTTAAATTTTTCGGTTTATGCAAGGACTTGTCATACTTAGATGCTGATAAAATTACTTGAGCCTGTTTAAATACTGCAGCATACGGTAAAGGGTTAACAATATAGAAATGTTAATGTTGAGGTCGAATTAGAACAGAGTGAAGTAGTAATCATTTAAATGAGAAGTAAATGAAAGAAAGTTATACAATATAAGGGAATTCATTTCTCTTTTTTCTTTCTTTTTTTAAGATAGAAAAGTGAGTAGAACAAGCACTTGCATTTAATAGGTTTTGAGTAACATGATGTAGTGTTTGGATATAATAAAACATAGTGAAGCAGTAATCATGTTATTAATATTTTTAGTAGTTAGTTAGAGCCTTTTGTCTACTGTGAAAATCTGAGCAAGTATGATAACCCTTTTCAGCAGAGGCCCAGTAACAGAAGTTCCAGCAGTAATTTTCACACAAAATGAGGGTGCATTCAGAATATCTGTCTATATCTGTACATGCATCGATAGATAGATGGATAGATAAATATAAGTTGCCTTCAATAGCAGTTCACAGACAGTAATGATATAAACTGATTTACAGGCAAAACTGCATGGTTTGAAAAGTAGCATGTGATCAGTGATGAGACAGGAAAGACAGAAGAATGATATAGTCCTATTTACATAGAGCTCAAGTTAACAACCAAGGGCCTGATTCAGAAAGATTGCCATGATGTGTACAGGAGGTGTACACCTTCATATAAATAGTTATGAGTGAAAGATAGTCTTACCACAGTGCTGCAACAAGAAAAGATGTGCAGCATCGTGGTGGGCCATCTCCGCTACTATGATGTATTTAATGAGGCAGTCCGGGGAAGAGACATATGCTAATTAGTAATGCACTGTCCTTCAAGAACTGCCTGAAGTAAGGCATTTAAGTAGCCATGTGAGCTACATCCACTCCTTGTCACTCATGGTAATGAACAAAGGTTAAAAGGCTGTGTCCATCCATCGTGGTAGAGTTAAGTGCTGGGAGTTTAGTGGTCAGGTAGTGTTAGGGTGTGTGTGTGAAAACAACAAAACATGGGAGGAGCAGGGAATGTGAAAGGAGAAACCTTCAGATTCACTGCAACTCCATGTGTAACTGTATGTGTGAGTGTGTGAATGCCTGGGAGTGAACAGGAGGGATGGTTAGTGAAAGAGTAAGTTAGGTAATTGTGTACATGGATGAATGGATGAGGGTGTCTGTGAGGGGTCTATATTATGTCCTCGAAGAGGCATTCTATCAAACGCCTCTTCATCAACCCTTAAAATGCAAACTCTCATAACAGTGAATGGCCACATCAATGATTTCTTTCCCTGGGAAAGAAATTGCTTGGCCTTCCTTGTTAGTTTGCATTTTTCCCACTGTAGTGCAATCTCGGAATTGATAAATTTAGTTAGGGGGAGTGGGGAGCCCAGCCCCCTAGGTTGGGGGGTATGGGGGTGAAACCCCCCACTTTGTAATGTTTGTAGTGATATTTCATTCTTTTTAGGGCAAGCGATTTCTTTCCCAGGGAAAGAAATCATTGATGTGGATGGACACTGTTTTGAGAGTTTGCATTTTAAGATTGATGAAGAGGCGTTCGATGGAACGCCTCTTTCAGGGTATAATATAGACCCATCTGTGAGTGTGATCAGGTGGAGAGGTGTGTGTGTGTGTGTGTGTGTGTGTGTGTGTGTGTGTGTGTGTGTGTGTGTGTGCTGGCTGTGTGTGCGCGTGTGCGTGCGCGTGTGCACATGTGTGTGTGTGTGTGTGTGTGTGTGTGTGTGTGTGTGTGTGTGTGTGTGTGTGCATGTGCGTGCGTGTGTGTGCGCGTGTGTGTGCGCGTGTGCACACGTGCGTGTGTGTGTGCGTGTGTGTGCGTGTCCGTGTGCGTGTGCGTGTGTGTGTGTGTGTGTGTGTGTGTGTGTTCAGTGGAGAGGGAACTGTTTTATTTGTGTGTGTGTGTGTGTGTGTGTGTGTGTGTAATAAATGTATGAATCTGTGGAGTGTGTGTGTGTGTGTGTGTGTGTGTGTGTGTGTGTGTGTGTGTGTGTGTGTCTATCATTCCTCCACACACCCTTAGACTAAAGAGCAAAGCCTGCAACATCGGGTTAGGGGAGAACACTATTCACCGGGTGTAACTTTAACTGCATTGGTTGGGGGTGGGGGAACTATTCAGTAGGGATAACTCCAGCTATGTGGGTCAGGGACCACTAGCCACTAGGGATAATTCTAACTATATGGGTCAGGGGAACACTAGTCACCAGGGATGGTATGCAGGATAAACACTAGCCACCAGAGATAACCTCTCATGCTGTGATGGTAATTGCACATAACAGGAATGGGGGGACAGTAGCCACCAGAGATAACCTCTTGTGCTGTAGCAGCACTTACACATAATGGGGATGGGGAGACAGTAGCCACCAGAGATAACCTCTCATACTGTAATGGTACTTATACATAAGGGGGATGGAGGACAGTAGCCACAAGAGATAACCTCTTGTGCTGTAATGTTACTTATACATAATGGGGATGAGGGGACAGTATCCACCAGAGATAACCTCTCATGCTGTAATGGTGCTTACATATGGCGGGAAACAATAGATAGCTGGTATAACCTCGCATGCCATAGCAGAATTAACACATATTTAGGACATGGAAAAAACACTAGACAACAGAGCTAATTTATGTAGCATGCCTTATAGGTACTTAACTAAAAAAATTAATAAATAAAATGTGGTGGGGGGGAACCTCTAGACACAAAGGATGCTGTTAAGTAGCATGTGCTAAAGGCACTAAAAGGGATTCCAACCCTGCATCCTAACACATAGAATGTTAGTCCTCTGCATCGTCATTAGGCACCAGGGATAACATGTAACACAAACAAACAAGGAACAGGGAGAAGGGACAGCAGGCGTACCTCTAGACCTTGTAGCGCAAGATAGAACAAAGTCATAGATGGGTGTTAAACATGCCACCTACAAATTTTTGAAAGGTGCTAGTCTAACAGCTTTTGCATTACCTGGGATTTACTGAAGGATTGAAATGTGAAACTCTAATGTCTGGCATTAATGACTGAAATAATTAGTGGTTTACAAGAGCAGGGACATGTATGGAGTGTACAGTGTGTGTGTGTGTGTGTGTGTGTGTGTGTGTGTGTGTGTGTGTGTGTGTGTGTGTGTGTGTGTGTGTGTGTCTGCGCGCATGCGTGTGTACGTGCGTGTGTATGTGTGTGTGTGCGTGTGTGTGTGTCTGCGCGCATGTGTGTGCGCGTGCGTGTGTATGTGTGTGTGCGTGTGTGTGTGTGTGTGTGTGTGTCTGTGCGCATGCGTGTGCACATGCATGTGTATGTGTGTGTGTGCGTGTGTGCGCATGCATGTGTGCGTCTGTGCGCATGCATGTGTGCGTGCGTGTATGTGTGTGTGTGTGTGTCTGCGCGCATGCGTGTGCGCATGTGTGTGTATGTGTGTGTGCGTGTGTATGCGTGTGTACATGTGAGTGTGTGTGTGTGTGTGTGTGTGTGTGTCTGTGTGTGTGTGTGCGTGTATGTGTGTGTGCGTGTGTGCATGTGTGCGTGTATGTGTGCGTATGTGCGTGCATGCGTGTGTGCGTGTGTGTGCGTGTGTGCGTGCGTGCGTGTGTGCGTGTGTGCGTGTGTGCGTGTGTGTGTGTGTGTTTGTGTGTATGTGTGTGTATTGTGTGGGGGTGAGTGAATGAGGGGCGCCTGTTCTAATATAATGTGTCAGCTGTCACTGTTAACTACCGCAGGAAGTGCTGATCTGCACATGGAGTAGCTAGCAGCGATTCAAAAACATCCAAATTAGCCAATAATGATGTCTTTCCTCATTGCAGTTAATGTGGCTCTTAATCACAAATCTCTACACCATGGATACTGGGCATTTTTACTGCAGTCCTTAATGCAAATGGTGAGGTTCTTTATGAATCCCAGGGCAAGTTATACCAAAATATTTGGGCAAACATTTGTATTAATGTTATAGAAGAAAGGTGTTTTACTGAGACAGTTTTGTTTACCTTAGTAATCCACAAGGTTATTGTTACCCAAGCAGTAAACACCCCGCACACCAAACACAGTCCAGTATCAAATAAAATAATAACACCAAGGTGTCGAGATGAACAAAGGCTGTAGCTATAAAAAGTCATCCACTGAGAGCCAGTATCTTCCTTAAGACCTCACTTTATTCGAAAAACAGGAACAGTGGTAAGCACTTTCACCCTGATAGGGCTTCTTCAGACCATATACAAACAAGCACAGCTATACATCATTATAAATAGAAAAAGGCGCCAAAAAAACATTCTATTAATTAAAGTTACAGCCTACTGCAAAGCAGAAAAAATACCACAAATAACACATTGATGCATCCATACAAATATACCAGTTCATTAAAAACATCCTAAGTATCTAAAAACTATTTTAAAACTTTACCAATGTCTCATAACATGAATAGAACCTTAACTCCTAAACCTAACCACCCCCCCACATAAAACCCCAAAGAAATCATCATGTTGGTACATGTCAATAAAAATATGTATTTACCTATATGTGAGCCCAGTGCCTGAGGGTACTATAGTAAAGGGGCAATAAAATTAACACTGCTATTTCAGCCCTCTTGATTTAAGAAAGGGCTTCAGTGGCATCTTGTCATATATATATTTTTATTGACATGTATCAACATGATGATTTCTTTGGGGTTTTATGTGGGGGGGTGGTTAGGTTTAGGAGTTAAAGTTCTATTCATGTTATGAGACATTGGTAAAGTTTTAATATTGTTTTTAGATACTTATGATGTTTTTGATGAACTGGTATATTTGTATGGATGCATCAATATGTTATTTGTGGTATTTATTCTGCTTTGCAGTAGGCTGTCACTTTAATTAATAGAATGTTTTTTTGGTGCCTTTTTCTATTTATAATGATGTATAGCTGTACTTGTTTGTATATGGTCTGAAGAAGCCCTATCAGGGTGAAAGCACTTACCACTGTTCCTGTTTTTCGAATAAAGTGAGGTCTTAAGGAAGATACTGGCTCTCAGTGGATGCCTTTTTATAGTTACAGCCTTTGTTTGTCTCAACACCTTGGTATTATTATTTTATTTACCTTAGTAATGTTTTAAAAAGCCAGTGATATATATGAGTTGTAATTTGAGGACGTATCATTTATTTGCATACTTTATTATTGCAATATGAGGGGGAAAATTATACTACAAATGTTGGAGTATAGTAAGAATTAAGTCATTGCTAAACATGCTATCCTTTCTCAGAAAATGTTACTACTAGATATGTTACTAATCTAGCTGAAGGTATATTTACTAGATTTCAGAAATATATTTTTGAATTGTTTGCTTACTGCCTCACATGGTGATGTTTAATCATATGGAAATGGAAAATTGGAATAAAATGTTATGATGCACATGTAGTGAAGTTAAGTATACAGAATGATACTTTACTAGAAAATGTTCTGCCATGTAATGAAATGTTGTGTTTTGCATATTGAGTTAAACTCTTCCTAACATAAGTAATATAGAGTAATCTACCCCCATTATTTAAGGATGTAAGGGATCAAAGTTGGATGCAGACGCAAAGTAATAAACAGAGTAAGAAAGGTTTACTGATGGCTGTTATTTATTTTCAATATAGGTTTATGGAATGTATAAGTCTAATGGAAGAATGATGCCCTAAATTGAAGTAAACAATCTTCTTTTATTTATTATTTTTAATGAATCTGGATTTTGTTAGGCCTAGTGGAAATATTTTAGTGTGTGAAGACTGACTACATTGGAAAGAATGATTTCACCCGTCACATTTGCTGTGCTTTATTGGCTGAATAATACAGCCATGCTGGATATGTTTAATAAATATGTATGAGTTAAGTAATAGTGACAGATTTCCTTACCCCTTCTTGGTTATACTGACAGATGGATGATATGATAATTTTGTTTGAAGAAGAAAGATGATATAGACTGGCAAAGTATGTAAAACAGATGAACTCTTGAGTGTACAGGAAGTGATGAAGGTGATATATATTAATTAAGAAGTCACCTTCAGAGTTGTTATGAAAAGATAATGAAAAATCTAACAATGTGGACACCAGTTTATATAATATTGACAAATGATTGTAAATAGATAGGCAAGGTTACTCTTAGGGAAGTTGATGCTCCAAGCAAAAGGCCCCATCAATCCCCTGCTCCCCAGTCTCTGATGTCTTACTCACAGCATCCAGGTTACTATTTTTTTATTCTTTTCTCACACAGTTTCTATTATTATTCTGTTTTTTCTTGCAGTTATTTATTCATTCGTTCATTCAACGTGTTCGCTATATGCAAGATTGCACTCAGATTACTGTAGAGTTAAGCTGGGGGTGTACGCTATGGTTTTTCTTTTAAGTAACATTTCCATATAGTAATAGCCTGAATAAAAAATATGATCAAAGAAAGAACGACATTTAGTCTTATCATTCAAATTTGTTTTTATCCTGCATCTTTTCAGCACATCCTAACTTACCAAGACTACAACATAATAATTGCAGTGGAAATAATTGTATTAAGCCAGGGATCTGGGGTTCACTAAGCCCTAAGAAGCCACAAGGATTCTAGATGCTCTGAGGTATAACGTTTTTCAAGCAACCATTTTATCCAACAATGGTCAGAATGAAAACAATCATTAAGGAAAGAAATTCAGTCTTGTTCTTCAACTTTGTTTTTTCTGTATCCTTTCAACACATCCTAACTTCCAAGACTACACTGTAATAACTAAATTAAGTTGGGGGTGTGGGGTGCTGCTAGGCACCCAGAAGCTATGGGGTTATAGATACTCTGAAGTGCATTTTAGAGCCTTTTCCCCCAAGCTGTTCAACTGGTGATGGCTTGAACAAAAATCACACATATGGAAAAAAATTCAATCTTACATTTTTTAATTGAAGGAAGAAATACATTATATCTGAGTTTTAATGCTCACAGCTGACTAAATACCAGTTCAAAGTAGGTTGAGAAGACAAATGTTTGTGAGGAGAGATAAATCATACTTCTTTTCTCCTTTCAAAAGATAGTCATCTGTAAATGTATCAAATGTTCAGTTGTGAGGCAAAGGGAAAAATGACTACAACAATGCTTCCATCTTGCTACTTGTAGACAATATAGTACTCCTATGTAAGCTATAGTAAGGGTCTCAAACTCATATGACCACTAGTGATGTATGAGGACTAGCAAACCCAGGCAATGGCCACCATCTCCAAGACAAAAATAAACACAAGTTGCATAGCTAGAAAGGTAGTGTAGTCACTTCCCTGATTATGCTGGTTTGGCTGCTGCGTGAGATCCAAGGGATATGAGTTGCAGATTCATGAGCTATAGTGATCATCCGCTCACCCCCTCTGAAGTTTGTGAGGTTCAGTTAAAGCAATAATAACCACACTGCCCTCAGTCCGATATAAAGTATCAAACTGGGGATAATCCAAAATAAGATATTATAATCTCTGATGTTTGTGAGGTATGTTAAAGAAATGACATTGTTTCCAGCCCACTAGACAAGTACAGTAACCTTCTATGTATACCTCTGAGCAAGGCTAGCTTTAAACTATGTAGGATTTAGGACAAAAGTGACTACTAAGCCTGTGTCAAAAGATACTTATTTAGTCTTCATATGTAGGAACCACCAGCCCTGAGAAGCTCTAAAGGTCTGGGTATACTGTGAAACATTTTATCCTCTATGTTTACTTTTAATCTTTTTGGAACAATGATTGTTAAACTGAGCAAGTGACAAGACGCAAAAGAAACCAAACCAGCACTAATAATCCAAAGTAACATAACAAAAAAATGGTTCCACAAACCAGAATGCGTTTATTCCACATAATACAGCTTAAAACTGCTTCAGCAAAATGTAGCACATAGAACAAGCAGCACAGTACTTAAAAGAACTCCAAAAGATAAGCGCTTTCATTCCACTAACACATTAAAAAGGAACTTCATCAGATAAATGAGTAAAATGCCATTAATCTTCTTAAATACTCTTAAAACAATCACAACAAAGAATCAGAACACACCCTTTCTACATAAAATAGGGCAGGAACAAGACATAGTAAAAGAACACACACCCTCTTTCATTCATAAACGAATATAACAATGTTATACAATGTAATAACATTCTGAAGCAGAAGTAAAACTAAGCAGAAAAAAGGAGACATTTTATTTGTTTAGTGCTCTAAGTTTAAGCAGGCATTTTATACTCTCTGCATCATTTAACCCTGACCAAAACTGAGCATTTAAACGAAGCAGCCAAAGCAGTTCTGTCTTCTCAAGTAAAAGAGGCCAAGCACCTCCCCGTTCTGATAATATTAATTAATTAATGCCTACTTAAACTTTGAGCACTAAACAGATGAAATGCATCTTTTTTTTCTGCTTAGCTTTACTTCTGCTTCAGAATGTTATTACATTGTATAACATTGTCACATTCATTTTATGAATGAAAGAGAGGGTGTTCTTTTACTATGTCTTGTTCCTGCCCTGCTATTTTATGTAAAAAGAGTGTGTTCTGATTCTTTCTTGTGATTGGTTTAATAGTATTTTAGAAGATTAATGGCATTTTCCCCATTTATTTGATGAAGTTCCTTTTTAATGTGCTAGTGGAATGAAAGCGCTTATCTTTTGGAGTTAATTTAAGTACTGTGCTGTTTTTTTATGTGCTACATTTTGCTGTAGCAGTTTTAAGCTGTATTACATGGAATAAATGCATTCTGGTTTCTGGAACCATTTTTTCTCCCTGTTCATTTGGATTACAAGTGACAAGACAGTCAGTTACTTTCATTCAGGCAACCCCCACCAAGCAATTCTAGCTACTCCTATGTATAATTCAGACATCTGAATGTGATAAAACAGGATATCTGGTAATGTATTTCACTTTTGTTGCAAACAAAGTCAAAATAATAAGTAAGCAGCAGCAGGCAGGAAGTCATTTTTCTCCATAGACAGCCACAGTAATTATACCTACTCTGTCAGTGCATATCAGGTATTCACTACTCAGAAATGTACACTAGTCTTGCAAAGCCCAGTAGTGACTGTCTAAACAGAACAAATGACAAGAGGGTTGGTATTGTTCATCTAGGCAACCTCCACACCTACCCAGCTGTTATAACCACTATGTCTGATGATTATGTAATATTCTTTCACCTCCACATAAACAAGCTGCCAACTTGCCACACATTAAAGTATTTCAAGGTGGTCCATACAAATGGCAAAGCCAGATATAGCACAAAAATATCTGGATGACTACTTCCAGTATCACTTATAAAAATAGTAATAACACTTATTTCACCATTGACTTTGCTCTCATTGTGCCATTCCTCTCATCTCTCCACTATCCATAATTCTGCAGACACTCCCAGATCTTCTTTCATATTTTAATGTTTGTCCCTTGCAAATGTTTTGATTTTCTGATAAATTGCTGACAATTACAGTCAGTCAGTCACTCAGTCAGATAATCCAGGCATTAGAGATTCATATTTCTATTTTTTAAACAACTCCTGCGTGTGGTCTTGCACCTACATTTCAATCCTGTGAAGTTTCTACTCCAGGAACTCAGGATGTTCAGGTCTGGCATAAGGTGACTTGAATGTCAGGTCAGTTACACCTGGAGCAACCTCCCTCACCAAAGCATACTGTTCTATGGCCACATTTTCTTTTAGTAGGGGGTGCTTAGTTTTTTTTTTTTTTAGAGCAAAGAAATTATGTATTTTATTGCTCTAAAACAAATAAACAAATGCAAAAATAGTGCCCTGCAAGCATGGCTCTCCAGATGACCATCTAGTTGGCCTATGTATAAATCCAGTTCTGGTGAAATATCTAGTAACATCTTCAGCCAGATTCAAAAAAAATTTGATCTAGGTGTAAGTGACTTACACTGGTATAATTCCTCTCTATAAAACACACTTACACTGAAGTAAGTCACTTACACCAAGAGTAAGTCTTTTAGAATTTGGATCCATGTTGTAGGGCAATGTTATAGTAATGGATGCATGTTTGCTGATGCAGGGTTTTGTGGGAGAAAGATTAATAAGCACCTAATTTAAAATAAGATCCAAATTAAATGGCAAAAAGGTCATAGAGGTAAACCATTTGGGTCTATATTAGAACACCGAACATTCAAAATGTCAAGTGTTCTAATATTGAACCCTAGTAATTGACAAAAAAACATTGAACATTCGGAATAGTGAATTTTTTCCTAGGGAAAAAATTCACTGTTCCAAAACACATACACACAACGCAAGCACACCAAACAAACAGCAATCCACACACATGCACCTAAACTCTAACACCTAACCCTACACTAAACTATACAAACAGCACTAATTATCCACTTACCTTAACCCTAAGGTTCATCACTATCGCACAGTCACCTCACCCACGCACTAACCCTAACTCACCTAACCCGCCCTAACCCACATGTCCACACAATCGCACACTTACCTGTACCCGACCCGTAATTTTCCATCAGTGCGCTGAAAATACCGAAGCAACAGAAATGGACAACCACATTTTTTTCCCTAAGAAAGAATTTGGTTTCCTGTTACCTCGATATTTTTCAGCATTCACTGAAAACTGGTCGATATTAGAACACCCGACATTTCAAATGTTCGGTGTTCTAATATAGACCCAACCATTCAATAAAATTTGCAAGAAAAACCCAGCCAAGCTAGAGTCTTTAGTCTTTACTGTGTAAAACCTTACACCTCCTATAGTCGAGGCCCATGGAATATGTGGAAATGACCTCTTAAGGACAAACCAGTGTTATGACTACATGGCTACAGAATACTCATGGCTTTTTATAGCATAAGTGGATTATTTGTTTACACATTAGAGTCACAGAGCTTGAAATCAAGCCTGATATCCATAAACATTAGCGTGCTTGGAAAATATCCCAAATCACATCCAAACTAAAGGGTAAAAAGGGTGCACAGGCAAACCATTCAGCAAAGCAAATTGAGCCAAGTTAGAGCTTCAATGTATAAACCTTAAACGTCTTGTATTGGAAGCCCATGGAATATATGCAAATGACCTTCACTTCAGGAGGTTTAACTCTTCAAAGGATTAGGGTTTGCCCTTGAATTTCCCACCATGCATGCACCTAATAGGTACATGGCTATTATTATTTTTTTTTTAATTTCTCCAGGTCTTTTGGGTTTTAATACCATGATGGGGAATGGACCCCATTCCTAATTCAAAGTATGATTAAAGTTCATGAAATTAATATTGTTTCAATCTTTGATGTTAGCCAAAAGTGCTTTTTCTTTTTATTGATCTTTACAGAAAACCTACCAGAGTAAACCTCCTCCTACATAATAAGAGTCTCCATCCCACCATGATGAAATATAACATTGTTAAGTCCCAGGGCTACCAGTCGGCTATGATCACCACACAAACAGAATCCTTCCTTAAGAAACTAAATGAACTTGAAAATTATTTTTTTTGGTGGGGAGATATGAAAGCAACATGTTAAGAAACATTTTGGAACTGATAATTGAACTAAAAAGTACAAATACACCAGCACTTAACAGGCCTTATAGGAGGGTGTTAAAGAAATCTATGGACAACAAGTCTAAAGACAGTTGCATCTTGACTTTTACTGTTGACTATTACAGCATTGTTAATGTTATTAGAGAGAATTGGGACATAATTACTGAAAGCTGATATTTAAGGGACATCCCTGGAGAAACTCCTTCCTTTGTGTACAGAAAAGCCAGGATCATCAGTAGTTGGGTTGAAGGTAGGTCCAGACCACAGTATACATGTACCAATAAGTGTGGAGCCAACTGTGTCTTTTGTAAGCACATGCAGGAGGGAGACATGTTTTTCTGCCCTTATTTAAAACCAATGAAGGAAGTGACTGTAACTCATTGTAGATAGTTTACAGAGCTAGCTGTAATAACTGTGAAGCATTCTATGTGGCAAAAATGCTCAACAGACTTAAAAAGGATTTCCTGCCATCTTTCTGAAATTAGCACTAAGTACAAGAATAATGCTGACAAAGCACCTGCAGCTACACAAAAGACACACTGGCTTTAAATTTCAAATTATTGACCTTGTGGACCTTTTTGAACTGGAAGGAGCCATCTTTAATCTTTTAGAAAAATGTGAACTACTGTGGCAGCTGAAACTGAACTCTTTTAGAAAACCAGGGCTTAATTATCATTGCTCTATAAAAAGCATACTAGATCTCAGAAAACTGCCCCACTAAACGATTATTAAAAGATTGACATGGGACTGATTATTGCTGACATTACTTGCTTATATCGTGTTTAAAAACAAATATACAAACACTGTTTGCTTCTTTTAGCACTAACTTACAGTGTCATAAAGGACATACCTTATTTTTGATGGTTCCACATTAAATGCTACTTCAGATTTTAAACTGAACAGTTTTGTTACACTTCTTTTTAGACAATAAAAGTCTGATAGTGCACACAATGTGCATGGGCCTAGTTTTTTTTCTGTATTAAAGGTTGCAATTACTCTTGAGTGCAGTCTTAGACATTCAGATTGTTTTCTTAGTTAGATGCCACAATTTAACAGATCCCCATGGCCTGAGTGCTTTATTTTTAACATTTAGCACTGTATTTCCTGCTTAACAATTATTTTTGTTTTTCATCCTACTTAGGTTTTCAGTTGTATATCTGTACACATGCTCATTCATATTATGACTTGTTTTTGACACACAAACCTGATGAAGTATTTATTTGATATGAAAGCGATCTTTGTTAAAAGTTGTATATTTATTAATATTTATATGCATAATATATATAGATGTCTTGTGGTAGATATTTTGTTAGTCTGTCATTTTTTAGTTAGTTAGTTTCTTAATTAATGAAGTTTTGCATTAGTTTACTAAACTAAGACCGAAACCAGCACTGACATCTAGGAACAAAATTCAAACTATATACTAGTTTGCTCTTTCTGTCCTAACTTACTTTTATGAGAATCAAACACTTAAAAACAAACTGTATGAAAAACAGCCTTCATCAGATCATAACATTTTTTATCTAAAACACCTCTTAAAAAGAAGTAGTCATCCAATCAAATTACTGATAAAAAATAAAAGACCAATGGTTACGAAAACCAAACCACTAGCCTGACCAAACAATGAAGGAAACCACCAGTAATAGTGAAAAACACAGTTTAATATTGCTTTCATCTCAAAAGACTTTTCAGAAGGAGGGATAGGCCTCCTAGAAACTGATTATATGTATAGATCTGCAATCATGGGACTGCACAAATATCTGCTGACTTCACAAGACCCAAATGTAGTGAATGTTTTGAAACATGAGGAAAATAAATCTAAGATGACTTCACTGCTTAATTCAGCAGAAGTATATTGGCATAAAGCAGGAATGGAAATCGAACCAGAAGTGGCTGAAAAATCAGGCAGCAAATGAATGTGCCAAAAAATAAAACTAAAGAATATAAGGAGAAGGGCCAGATGAGAAAGTAAGAAATGTGGAAAAAGCATAAATATAGTTGCAAGTATATAAAACTTCTGGAAGAACCTCATGTTGCTCAGGAATAAATGCAGGAATAGTCAAGGAGAGGCTAATTCAAACCAAGAGATGAAAGTTTAAAATTAGCTGCTCAAAATAGTGGGTTACCTACATGTTGATTTACAAAGTCTATTGAACATGTGGGAGAAACAGACAAATGTAAGTTTTGTAAAACGAATTGGAAGCAGTCGTAGACCTTGTTGCTGGTTACAACATACTAATGGAGGAAGGACTGTATACTGAATGGCATAATAATGTGGCAAGACTGTTGCAGTGGGGATTGTGCAAACATTATGATATTGAAGTGGCTGAAAAACACTGGAAACATGAGCCACAAAGCATCATAGAAAATGAAGTTTATATCACATGGGACCACCCGTTACCAACAGTTCAAGAGATAGATGCTAGAAAACTGGATATAGTGGTCCAAGAAAAGAAGACAAAAGTAGCATTTGTCATTGAAATCACCACACCCAGTGACTACAGTGTCTTGCTTACAGAGAGACACAAAGTCATAAAATATCAGGATCTGCAGGCAGAAACGAGAGCAATGTGGAAGAAAAATACTCAGACAGTTCCAATAGGAGCAACAGGGCTTATAAAAAAGAATCTACAATCTACAAAAGATTTGGAGTAATTAAAAAAAGAGCATATCTTTTGGAACCAGGACAGACTTACACTGAGAACAACTCTTTTGGGATATGATCCTATATGTAGTCATATAGGGTGTTCTGCCAAGTAAAAAATGTAATCCAAAAAAATGCAATGCTTCAAATAAATATTCACTAGACTGCTCTTTGTACATATGTTTATATGGTACAATTACTTTTAATGTTATTCTACAAGAATAAAATGCTGTCAGCAAGATTTACCTTGTGCAGTCCAGGGAAACCACTGCTCATGTTTCCTGACGGGTCTATATCGTTTCACTGAAAACCCAATTCACTGAAAACCCATTTCACTGAAACTCATTTCGTTAAAAGGTATATATGGCCTTTTCCCCACTGTTGTGCAATCCTGGAGTTAGTATATGAAGTAAGGGGGGTGTGGGGGGCACAGCCCCCCACATTGGGGGGTGTGGGGGGCTATATTGCAAATATTTTAAAGCATACAGATGGATACTTACAAGTGTAATGAATAAATTCTTCCAGAAGACAACATATAACCAATTTATGTGGGGGCAAAGGCCCCACACCCCCCCTTACTTTATATACTAACTCCAGGATCACACAACAGTGGGGAATAGGCCATATATGCCTTTCAATGAAATGAGGTTTAGTGAAATGGGTTTTCAGTAAAGTGAGCTTTCAGTGAAATGGGTTTTCTGTGAAGTGAGCTTTCAGTGAATATGTGTCAATGAATTAAGCATCAATTAAATGAGTTTTCAGTGAAATAATGTAGACCCCTTCCTGAGGGGGTGGGGCTGCTTGGAGGACATACCCCTTACAGATGTGAGAGAACAACTCCACAGTCAAGTCCTTGTGTGACCTTCCCCTTCAGCACTTGGGCTAGTGCATATGAGGAGCAGAGCCAGCAAGCAAAAAAGCCATACCACCTCTTAAGGCTGCCCAAATGATAACATCTGCTAGTTTTCTTGTTTTAATGATGTGGAAGAAATGGGCCCACTAGTCAGGAGGGCAGATTTGGCATGCAGTGAGCATAAATAGACAACTATATATATACACATATATATATATATATATATATATATATATATATATATATATATATATATATATATGAGTCTACCTGATAACACCGACACGCCAAAACACCGACAACGAAATAACCTACACCACAAAACCGAAAGTTCAAAAACACGAAACTTCACATGCCCGACAAACCATGATCCCGACAATCAACAAAACGAATACCTTTTCCGAAAAACACACACACAACACAAACACACCAACAACCTTACAAACCTATACTAAACCTTACATACACAACTATCTATGCACTAACCTTAACCCAAACCCTAACCCTAAGGTCCATCGCTATCACACACTTACCTTACCCGCACCCTAACCCTAACTCACTGAATCCACCCCTAACCCTTAAGTCTGTCACTATCACACACTTACCTTACCCGCACCCTGACCCTAACGTCCATCCCTATCGCACACTTACCTTAACATGTCGGTGTTCTCAGCGTCAGCATTTTCATCTTTCGGTCTTCTCTGTTGTCGATCTTCCGGTGTCGGTTATCTCGTTGTCGTTCTTCTCAGCTTTCGGCGTTATCGGGTAGACCCATATATATATATATATATATATATATATATATATATATATATATATATATATATATATATATATACACACACACACACACACACACACACACACACACACACACACACATATATATATATATATATATATATATATATATATAGATATGGATCTAGGACTTTTGATCGAAAGATCAAAAGTTTGAATCCATTATCACCGAACACACTTTATCAAAAGCACTTTTCACCAAAAAAGCGCTTTCACTAAAGTGTGTTAAAATAAAATAAAAAAAAAAAACATTCAATTAACGTTTATGCAGGGGTCAAGCCACCCTGCACCCCTTCATTTTATTATTCTCACTCCCAGATCATACTACAGTGGGTAAAAGGGAAAAACTCCCTTAACCACACCGTAGTATGATCTCCAGAACAGTCAATCCCCTGCAACTCCCTCTACCTCCAGGCATACTTCCGCGAAAGTGCTTCCTTGTTGAAAAGCACTTTTGTGGAAATATGCCCGGCCGTTTCAGATTCGGTGAAATGGCCATTCGCGCATGTGTCCCAGACCCATATATATTATATATATATTTATTTATTTATTTTTTAGCTAGATATATATATATATATATATATATATATATATATATATATACATATATATATATATATATATATATATATATATATATAT
>NC_056745.1:1374746593-1374756593 GCF_019279795.1 Protopterus annectens | reverse complement strand
CAGCATTTTCTATTAATTTGGGGACAGACCCCAATGCTATATCCTGCAAAAACATAAGGTCAGTCCAAGGTAAAAAAAAGAGGAGTGATGGAATTTTTGAACAAAGAGACATATAAAAGGAGAATTGTAGCCCCCTTCCAGTTCCTACCATTGGATTCCTTTACCTTTTGCCTTTAGGTTTGATTGAATGAAAAAGAACTGTGTATTTTGGTTAATTCACCACCTCTCATTTCCACATGAGCAGTTTGACAATGACAGTTTCAATATGCATGACACAAGCTATAGTACTCTTCTTTAGGCCATTCAATATGTATGATTAGGCAAATTAAGGACCCATAGTCAGCAAAATTGGGCACTGAGTCAGCCTTTCACCTCCTTCCTGTTTCTATGCAAGATTGCCACTTGATGGGTATTTTTTCAAAGGCAGTTATTATTTTGATATGGCCATGCCCATGAGTTGTGTGGCAGCATGCATATGGCCATGTCCATGAGCTGTGTGGCAGCATGTACATGGTGGGTAACACAGAAAGCCTTTCTTACCACTGTGGAGACCTGGTGGTCAAAGGGAAGGTTGCTGTCAACCTGTATGCCCAAATCACTCACAACTGATTGCATGCTTAGGGTGTTGTTATTAATGTGGTAATCTTAGGCACTAATCGTTTATCTGTGTAAGTCCAGCTTGTAGGATATTGATATTGTTTGGGGACTCAGTGACTGCACCCAGTTTGCAATCATCAGCAAACATTGTTAGCCATATGCCTTTTGTTTTAGCCTGTACATCTGAGAAGTAGATTCCAAACAATAGGGGCCCCAGCAATGATCCCTGTGGGACACCATTGGTTATGGTTCTGCTGGTGGAGGTAGAGTCACCTGTTTTGACTGTGTGAGCTCTATCGATGAACCAGTTTGCAAGCCACCTGACATTATATGGGTTGATCTCCAGTTGGGTGAGTTTATCAATGATGCCTGACTGGGAAATAGTTTCAAAGGCCTTGGCCAGGTCCAGGTAGGCCTTATGCATGGATTTGCCTTCCTCCAGAGCTTTGGTGATTTTCTCAAAGACGTCCACCAAGTTCAAGGGGCAGGATCTCCCTTTAATGCAGCCAAACTTGGTCAGGTCAAGCATTTGGAGGTCTCCTATGTCTTTTTTGATAAGGTCCATGATTGTTCTTTCTATAGGCTTGCAGATTAGGTTGGTCAGGCTTATGGCCCTATAGTTACCAGGGTCTATGGAGGCGCCTGCTTTATGTAACAGGATGACTGTTGATGTTTTCCATTTAGCAGGTACAAAACTAGTGCTTAGATTGTGGTTAAAAAGAGTACCTAGAGGTGCAGCTAGTTTCTGTTTTAATCCATTTAGAACACAGCCTGGGATATTATTAGGTCCCATAGAGGCTGTGTTTTTGGCTTTGGAGAGAGTGTACAACTTGCTCCTTGGAGATACTAAGTGGAGGGCAGGTGGTAGGCCTGCTTTGAGGGGATATGTGGTGGGGACAGGGGGGAGAAGTTCTCACTGCACCTGTCAGCTAGCAGGTTGGCTATTTCTGCAGGTTCAGTATATGTGGTTCCATTAACAAGCAGTTCTGTGCAGATCTGGGTTTTTCCTTTGAGGTTTCTGATGTAGCTATAAAAGGCATTATGGTTATCCTTAGAAAATGAGGCTAATTTGGATTCATAGTTAGCTTTAGAATGCCTTATGAGGTGACTTATTTGCTTGTTTATGCTGAGGAGGGGATGCTTCTAATTCAGAGACTGTTCCGTCCTGCTCTTGGACACCAATTTCTTTCTCTTATTGTATAACCAGTTAATGGTGGATGTCCACCAGGCAGGCTTGTTATTTCTTGAGGATCTTGTTTTGTTCCTGTCAGGTACAGCTGCATCAATACATTTGTGTAGATGCTTATACAAAGCATTGGTATAAATCTCAGTATAGGTGTCCATGCCATCAGTGAGGTTGTAATTGGCTTTGGAGACTTTTTTTAGTCTAGTTGCTGCTAATGGGAGGTCAGATGTTACTTGTACTTCTAATGAGACTGATTTATGATTAGACCTCACTAGGGAGGGGCTCACACATGGGGTGGTGCAACAATCACCCATGTTATTGAGTACCAGATCCATAATGTTTGGTCCCTTTGTGGAGGTGTCAACCAGTTGGCATTTCAGTTGAAGAAGTCCAAGAACCTTTGGTAAGTGTGTTAGTACATGTGTAATTTACCCAATCTATGGATGGGTAGCTAGTCACCAAAAATCGGGGTGTTTGGGTGTATCTTCAGCAATTCAAGTAGATCCAAGTATGCAGTGTTGGGGTCCTGGTTCATGGGGAGGGTCCTATAACTGGCAATAACTTGAAGAGCGGTCTTACCTACAGTCAATTGGACCTGGAGTAGTTCAAGGGAATTGTTTTATTTAACCAATTTAGAGGTGTATTTGTCTTTGAATATTGATACTCCACCTCCTTTTGTTTTTGTACTTTCAGTTTGTGGGCTGAATGTGTGGAAGGCATTATAACCCAGTGTGGCAGGAGTGCTTTCCATGGCCTTAAACCAAGTCTTTGTGGCTGCACATTCATCAGCATCTTCTAAGGTGAGGTCTGCTTCCAGCGAGTGCAGTTTTAGGTTTAGACTCCGAACATTCAGCAGCATAACCTTGAGGTTGCTTTTTGGAGGTATTTTTATGCCGGGAATTTTGTTGTTGTGATATTGCCTAAAAAGGTACTATGGGGGAGGCAAGAGCCTTAGCCAGCAATTGAAATCCCAGAGGTGACAGATGAAGACCATCTCTGGCAAAGCAGGGTGTTCTATCTACCATGTCATCCCAGCTGACAGGTACTGGATCCCCTCAGAATGATACCATGTTTATATTGTGGTATAATCTTAGGTGAAGGTAGTACGCTGCTCGATGCTACAGACATACCTGCCTGAGATGCATATTCAGAGAGCTCAGTCATGTCTTTCTTCATATAGTCCAGTGAGGTACATCTGAAGTCATTCATACCAACATGAAGTATGATGATGTCATGGAGAGACTTGAGTGCATGTATGATCTGTCAGACCCTGCCACCTGAGAGACAGCTGACAACTTTTTCCTTGTCCAGCCTGGTGAGTGGGACATTTGTGTGCCTTACTATAGAGTCACCTATGACCAAAACATTTGGTTTGATGCGCTTTGTCTTAGGGGCTTGTTCAGTGAGACACTTGTGCTTGTGGTTTTATATGTATTGAGTGCTACACGAAACACAATAAGAGCACCTGGATGAAGCTCACGACACACCTACTACAGTACACAAATGTATTGTTTTTTATATCGTGAACTCTGTGGATTAATAAACTGTTGAACTACTAAGAAAATGTGTCATGACCTTCATCCAGGTGCTCTTATTGTGTTTCGTTTGGCTGTTTTAGTGAGAGCACTTTGTTCCCTTTTGTTGGAGATTATGTATTGAGTGCTGTAAGTGCTGTACTAGGTGTAGCATGTTTGCGTTTCAAAGGTCTCTGGTGTTTAGGTAAATTTCTGGTGAGTATCTCAAATTATGATGGTTTATGTGTTGACAGTGTGGTTTGTGCAGGAGGTGAAGTATGTGGGCTGACAACCTGTTCAGTGTCACTGTTCTGTGACCAAGAGTGCAAGGATTCCAAATTCTTAGTGTATATGCATCTCTCGCAAATTGAGCTTCAATGGTTTAGGAGTAGTGGGTTGTCAGTGTAGATGAGGCAACAGGGTTTTCAACGTGTATACTCGAACACCAAGAAAAAGAATGTGAACTGGGGCAAAAAAACGCAGAGCAAGAAGGCTTACAACTGGCGCAAGAAGTAAACTACATTGATATGATTGATCAACCTGAAATTCTTCTTAGCAACAGTAGAGATTTTCATGTTTACAATTACACCAAATTTGAGGTTTCTCAGAACTTTATTGAACTACTAGCTAAAGGTTTCAATTTTGTTCTACCTCAAAAGCCTAATGTTGCTCGGATGCTCTGCGACCTCAAACTATTTACACGTAAGCTTAATCTAAAGTTGTTACTTGGACAGAATAGTAACGTGTTTAATGGTGAATGCATAGCTAGCACGTACAACCCTCCTCTTGATAATAATATTCTTTTGTTTGAAAAGATCACTGAAACTCATTTAAGGGGTTTGAACAATGAACTTACCCACAGTAAAATTTTGGATGCTAGCGACCAGAATTTGATCGCAATAGTTAAAGCACACAAAATTCGGGTAATGAAGCCCGATAAAGGTGGGGGAGCCATGTTAATGTATGAGAAGGATTATGAGGCTAAGATGAACATCATGTTACTAACTGACAATTATAGAAAGGTCCCTATAAATGAGCTAAATCAAGCTTATTTAAAAATAAAAAACGCGCTAAGCGAGTTATTCATTGAAGGTAGCATAGATACTGCTTTGTATCAATATTTAACTATTCTAGCCCCCTTGGTGCCAGTTATTTTTGGTGTTCCAAAGCTTCATAAAAGCATTCAGAGCCCCCCATTTAGACCAATTATTGATGGTCGCCAGTCTATTACGTATTCGTGTGCAAAATGGGTGGACAATAAGTTGAAAGACGTGCTTAAGACTGAGCCTCAAATTTGCAAGGATTCCTGGCACATTCTTGAAACCTTGAACAACATCCTCTTTGACACAAATTTTAATTTCCTGACAGCTGATGTCAGGGATCTATATACGGTAATCCCTCAAGACACCGGGATAGACTGGGTTAGGGATTTCTTGTTGTATAAACGTCTGTCAGGGAACGAGATAGATTTGATTATTAATCTTTTAGAATTAGTATTGAGCAATAACTTCTTCATGTTCAAAAAGGACCTGTATTTACAGTTAACAGGTGTTGCAATGGGCTCCCCTTGTGGGGGCAGCTTTGCAAACTCAGTAATGGCCCATTGGGAACGCACCTTTTTGTTCCAACATTCATTATATAAGGAAGTCGTATGGTACACTCAGTACCAAGACGACATCCTTATAATATTCAAAGGTGGTGAAGAAGTAGCTCAAAAGCTCATTGGAGTTATGAATTCATTCATTCCCTTTTTGTCATTCACTTATAACTTCGATAACATTTCCATAAACTATTTGGATATTTTGATTCGAAAAGATTCTGAAACTGGTACATTTTGTACCAGTTTGTTCCGCAAACCCCATTATAGCAACTCTTTTCTTCACTTTACTAGTTGCCACCCCTTTTTTCAAAAGAAAGGGGTGGTGAAAAGTCAAGTAGTACGAGCTTCTCGAATGTGCTCCAATGAAATAACATTCGAGGAAGAATGCCACAAGTTGGCTTCAATGTTTTTGAACAGAGGGTACCCGAGTAATCTAATTAATTCAGTGATCCTGGAGGTTACCCACAAAAGACCGATCGGTCTATTAGGACCAATTTTAAAAACAGATCAGATCACTATATCTTTAGAAAATGAAAATCTGACTAGTGAAGTATGTCCAGCAATGAATGTGGGTCCAAAACAGGTAGACTACAGTACTTGTCTTCTTACACAATTTAATATATCATCATCAGAAATAAGACGTATACTTAATAATAATTGGGAATTCATTGTCCAGGATGCACACATTAGTAACACCCTAGGACCAAAACCACTAGTTGTTTTTAAGAAGGCACCTTCATTAAAAACCCTGTTGGAATGCACACCTAGGGAACAAAAGCTTAATAATGGGATGTATAGGTGTGGTCGTTGTAGATATTGTAAATATATAAAAACAGGGACCACCTTTTTAATTAGAGGTGTAAGATACTATATAAACAACAGGTGTGACTGTAATAGTCAAGGTGTGGTATACCTTGCCACCTGTAAAATTTGCTCCGCGTTCTACTTGGGGAAGATGGAACGTCACTTAAAACAACGAATATATGAGCACTTGTATGCAATTACTAAAGGGGCAGTAACAAATGCTTTAGCGAAACACATGGTTGAAAATCCAACTCATGGATTTTTATTTACAGTTGTGCAAAAGATAGAGTTGAATCCTAGGGGTGGCCCTTGGCACCTTAAGTTAGAAGAATCTGAGCTGCTGTGGCAGCTCAAAACTTATGCCCACGTTCACCCAGGTATAAACGAAATGTGCTCCATTAAATGTTTATTAAGGTTAAAAGCTCTCATGAGATGAAGTTAATGATTTTATAATAATAACAATAAAGATGTGCAATGTATGTTGTTTTAAATTTACATTCATTTTTACCCAAATATAAAACAGTTTTTAAAGATCCCTTTTTGGAAAATATTTTCATTTAACATAATATGGTTTATTTGATATTTAGCTGGCATTAGTTAAAGATGTATACTCTAATATTTACAAAATTAAATTTAAATTAGATGTATGAAGTATATATTTTGTTTAGTTAATCTAGTTAACGTTTTAATGTTTTGCCAAGTCTAAGACTGAATATAAACATTTGTATTTTTAAATTTTAATTGTATAGGACTGTTAAAGTGATTATTTAACTAATTAATTAATTATTCTATTAAGTAAAATGTTGGTGGGAGTATATATTACTGAAGCATTTGCTATAGGTTTGTCTGAAGAAGTGCATGTATTCAATGAGCGCTTACAAACAGTAAAGTATTTTTGGATTTTTTCTTCGACTGGCATTATTTGTTGGGTCCACTTTGGCGGTTTTTCTTAGTTTTGTCCATTTTGGTTGTTCGTTTTTTCATAGATGAGGCAATTGTTACACTGCCTCAGGATACCCATGTCAATTAGGCTGGCAGGAGAAATGGAGAAGAACTGACCATCCATAATACTAGGTGTAAATTTGCTTATTTTGATGAGGACAATTGCAGACTTGCTGCCTAAATACAAGCTAAGTTAAGCAGTTTTCAAACAAGCTGGCCAATGGAAATGCTCAATACTGATCCTTATTCCAATAATCTCCAACTTAGATGGGTCCCTTGCTACACTCTTCTGCCACAAGGGTGCAGGGAACCCTCTTAATGTAAGTAAAGATTGTTGGTTTTAGTGCTCAGATAATGCCAAACAGTCTAGGGTCAGCAAATCTGAATCTAGCCTATGCTATAAAATACAGAAGTACTAGGAAAAACTCACTCTCAAACAGCAAACAGTTGAAACAGTGAAACAGCAAAGTAGTCAAAACTGCTAAAAGCAGTTCAAGGTAGGCAGCAATTCAGTAATACACACTTTAAAAGTGCAGTGCAATGATAAAAATACTTATTTTTCCTGTAAATTTCAAAGAATGCCTTAGATTTTGTTTGGATTCACTCCAGAGATCAGAGAGAGCACTCCAATCCTAGAGAAGCTCCTGTAAACTGAGCAAGGCACTTGCAAAGGTGCTGTCTAAATATAAGCTAAGAAAAGCAATTTTCAAACAAGATGGCCAATGGAAATGCTCAATACTGAGCTTTGTGACAACAATCTCCAACTCAAATGGGTGCTTTGCTACACTCTTCTGTCACAAGGGGGGCCTCATGTTTTAATTATTCATTTAGTTAATGAAATAGACAAAACCTCAAAGCATAGCTTACTATCCAAAACTCTAAGATATTTTGTCAGCATTCATCAGTTACACCCCAGTGTACTGGTTGCACGGCCCACCATCATGCCTATATTATGCTGTGAATGGGATCAAACGCCCATGACCCTAGAGACAACTCACAAATTCTTGAATCACAGAGTACCTCAAGCAGCACCATTGTTGGACTTTTGATTATCATCCATTAGGTGTTTGTGGGGCAAAGATCCATCCCATTTGGTATGGGAAGAATGTTATCCTTCTTTCACACATAGGGTGGTACCTATTCAGTCTTGTCCTAGCTTCCTATATTAAAACTTTGTTAGCCCCAAGAAGAGTTATTATGACTGACTCTGCACACGCCTTGAATGCTTTGAACAATAAGTTACTGTGATGATCCTTTTCTGTTTTTTACTGCTGTTTGGGTATTTATTTACCTCACACCAAGAAGAGGGGGTAGTTGTTTTATGGCCTTCCCTTCTTATTATTTTCATTCCCCCTTTTCCTTTCCTGAAGACTTTGTAGCAGAGGGTTGGAGGGAGCTAGTTACGATGTCCACTTGGAGAGAGTCAGCTTTGCTGTGGTCCAGTGTTATTATGTCACTCAGTTTTTGAATGGGGCAGGCTGGATTAGCACAGGCAGTGTGTCATGCTGCCAGCTCACCAGGTTGTTTTGATTTCCTTGGTTTACTCAGCATCGTATGGTTCAAAATTGTGGTATTATATAACTCTGATATTACGACTGCTGTATTAGTCATGACAAAGTTAAACATTTTGTTAATTGTCTGCTGGTTTTAATAAGCTGGCCACAATGTCAAACATATCACCTCGCTTTTTTTGTGGGGGAAAGCAACATAGCAGCAAATTGTGTTCACTGAAACATGAGATAAGAGGTAACTGGAGTGATATAAAGGCACAACTGGATGTATTGTGATGTCACCATGTCACAGCCTCTCCCCACTTCTCATGGTGTCAAAGGACAGAATGCCTTACACTATGTGGAAGAACAGTTCGCAGCCATCTGATCAGGCCTTTGTCCTTACTTCGACCTCTGGTGACCTCAAGCTATTCCTAAATCCTCAGCACCAGAATTACAATCCAGTAGTGTCAAGGCTTGTAAACAATACATGGCATGTGTTTCCAGAAAAACTACAATGAGACCTGAAGCAAAAGGAATTATAAACTTCAGACATACAAACGTGCACATATGTAAGCATGTACATACAGAGAGATCGAAGGTAACGAAATAAAGCAGAACAAAACCGAGCTTATGCTTACTACTGATCCTGCAGAATCCAAGCTGTACAACAAAAAAGAAAGACAGATATGATCTGGTACTGTCTGTAATCTGGAGCAAAAGTACAGCATACTTGTTGATTGTACTTTATGCAAAAGCAACACGCTGCTAGTGAACTAAAGGTACCCTCAAAGACTGTGTTATTTCATCTCATTTGTGTTTGCCATTCAAATTTCAAAATGTCATCAACAAATAAAAGGCAAAGAATTGCAGACTTAAGTGCTGATTGGGTGCCAAAAAACAAAGCATTCTCTTTTCTAAACATTGCAAAAGGTGTCTGAAGGCAGACATAAAAAAGAAGTAGGAAGACAAGGGAAAGACCTCATAATCATTGCAGGCCAGTTTTTAAAATGAAAAAAAAAAAGAAAGAAAAAGATGAAATAATGAATCGGCAAGTAACAAGGATGCCAAATGCAACGCAAAGTTATCTCTATATATGGGGCTTTACCTGTACTTTTGTTTCATCTTCCTAGCAACATCTCATACCTAAACCCAGCCCATGTACGTTGGCCTAGGCTGCTTTAATGTTAGCCAGATATACATTTTCACTTGGAGGTTTAGTTTGTTTTCATTATGTAGACTTGCTCATTTATTTGTCTTAACCAAATGTTCTTCTAGCTGCTTGATTTTCATTTTTCTATGCTGGAAGATGCTTACCTTAGTCTGCTCACATATATTAGTTCCAAAGTGTCATGTTAATACAGGTGCTTGGCCTATGAAACCGTTCTCCCTCAGCTACCACCATTCCGTGTCCAAATGTCCATAAAGATACTCTGAAATATGTTGGATGACAGCATAGTACATAATGCATGCCTTTGCAAAAATTTATGTCAACAGCACTAAAGTTTGTTTTCTACATATTAGCTGCTTCCACGGATATGCATGCTCACATAAAGACTACACACATTTATAGTGGTGGCAGCCTGTGAAGAAATTACCAAGTCTGTGCTGCCATCTGCTGTCCATTTACTGTTTATACAGCTTTTGCTTTTAAAATGAGATGTGCTACAGCAGGTGTCGTTCTGCAAACTGATTATCCTGACTAAATGATAATACATGTTTGAGTTATATAAGTAATAACCAAAGGACTCACTTAGGAATGAGATGCGAGATGCACCAGAAACTAATATTTGTTTTGTATCCCTGGAATATGAATTACAAAACCAAGAAATAAAGGTTTTCAATCATCTTCTTATTCAAAACAGGC